>NC_087203.1:72162806-72175306 GCF_015104395.2 Macrobrachium nipponense | reverse complement strand
TGTTGAAGGTTCCAACTCCACAAGTTCATTCTAGCAGCCACCGTTAAATGGTAAATGTTGCAAAGACAAGAATCAAGTCTTTTCTCTATTTCAAACAAATCCCCATTGGTGACAATGGCTTATTGTCATATATCTATCTATATCTATCTATCTATCTATCTATTTATCTATCTCTCTATATACATATATATATATATATATATATATATATATATATATATTAATGTATATATTTATATACAAACAGTATATATACAGTATATATAACGTGCCTTTTGCTTCTGCGCATGAGTGTTGCGTGTTTACGTATGAAAGTGAACTTCAAACACTCGTATATTATAAACAATGCAAACAATGTTCCACAAATTTCTGAACGTCTAATCTATAGGTATATATACAGAAGCTTTTATACCCGCGTAGAATTTTGCGTAAACAAAGCATTATAAACATCCTGGGGTCACACAATACACTTTAAACGTAGAACGAGTTTCTTGGAAGGAGACTTTACTGAATAAACGAACGTCAATTTATAATTAGATAGACGGTACATTTGTTACTTTAGGAGCGAGTGACCTTTAAAATTCTAAATTTGATGCGGGAGGACTTTAAACTTTTGAATGATATATTTTGCCTTTAGTTTTGTATGCATTTGAACAATATATTTGTTCAATATTCTATTAATTACAAAATTGTTTCTGTCCTTTGTCGGATTTTAAGTGGCGTCCTTAAATAAAATGCTTACGATTAGACCCCCGGTTAATTTTATAATTGATATATGTGGTAATACTTATATAATGTATATATATATATATATATATATATATATATATATATATATATATATATATATATATGTAAAATATATATACATTACATATATATATATATATATACAATATATATATATATATATATATATATATATATATATATATATATATATATATTATTATATATAAATGTGTATGTGTGTGTGTATGTATATGCATATATATAATGTAAGGAGACAGACAGACAGATAGAAAGAGCAAGTGAAAGAACTGATCTTATCTTTAGGTACTTTCTAAATATAACTCCACTGAGTGCAAGTGTCCGTGCATAAACAAACTCTGTGAGCTACCACCACCGACCGGACTCAAAGAACTCGTGCGTAAAAAAAAAAAAAAGAAGAAAGAAATAGAACCCCTGTACAAAGAACCAAATCAGGCGCTCCCTCCGTCACCTCCACGTACCTTCGGAAAGTAAATGTCCTTGGCAATAACTGCCAAGGGAAAGGCTTCCGTCATTTCTTATCAGTATTTTCAATATTGTTGCTATTGTCATGACGTTATTACTTCGATATGCATTCAAAGCGAGAGTTTACCCCGCCCCCCGCCCCACATTTACCACGTGTAACCCACTTGAGCTGGATGACGAAATACCGTTCTGCGTTGCAAATCTCCTCTCTCTCTCTCTCTCTCTCTCTCTCTCTCTCTCTCTCTCTGTTGTTTACAGAGGAAGACCACAATAACTCTCCAACGTGCTCCTCAGCCAACAGTTCGTCTGACGCAATGGAAAGTGATCAGACGACAGAAGACGTGAAAAGTCAGTTCGCAGCTTCATATTTCTACTACGAACTAACAACTACTATGAAATCTCTTGGATTCTAAAAAGGTGTAACATCTCTCTCTCTCTCTCTCTCTCTCTCTCTCTCTCTCTCTCTCTCCCCATTCACAAAAATGAAGATGGAATGATATAAAGATAAAGCATGCTTTGGTTTACGTTAATCCAAGCAAATAAGCAATCCTGCGTGTGGGTGTATGTGTGCGTGTGCATGTATGTGTGTGGGTGTTGTGTGTGTATCCTGTGCGCATGCTTGCTTTACTCCGTTCCTAAGTCTTTATTTCAAATAACTTTTCTTTTTTTAAGTAAGGTATCCGCATTCACCCCATCGTTCGTTAACAATATCCGCCCCATTATCCAATATTTTCGTTGGCTTACTTCATCACCTGGGCACCTGGGATGCTCCTGAACTGTACCCCCGGGGCAGAGTCGCCTCCGTAAGGGTTGTGGCCGAAGCGTGAGGCTGGCGGACCTACACCTTTTGTTGCTGCTTTCATAAAAACATTATGGATGTTATGAAAATAATATTGTATACCGGAGACATAACAACCATTTGCCTGACATTCTGGGAGATGTGATGCTCAATCGATCCTTTCAATAGGTACTGAATGCTATATATAATGCTACACAATGTAATGGAAATAGCAAGAACGAGACTAACACATTTATATATATATATATATATATATATATATATATATATATATATACATATATATTCGATATATATATTGTATATATATATATATATATATATATATATATATATATATATATATATGTGTGTGTGTGTGTGTGTGTGTGTGTGTGCGTGTGTGTGTGTGTGTGTGGGTGTATGATTTTTTATATAGATATTATATCCTTTGCACCTGGCAGGAAGAAAATACATGAGCAGGTAGCACGTGGAAGGTGGCACCTTGCCAGGCAGCTTTTGTTGCGATCTCCAAAACAAGTTTGGTTTCTTCTCAAATGTTTACCAAGCCAAGTTTGGAAGACTTCATGAAATGTACGCTAACCTCGGTTCCGTTGTTTTACTCGAATGTAGTTGAAAAAAAAAGACAGGACGAGAGAGAGAGAGAGAGAGAGAGAGAGAAGAGAGAGAGAGAGAGAGGAAATTCTTCAAAAACACTGTGATTACCTTTAACTGTCAAACTTTCTCGTGCCAATTTCATTTTTCATTTTTTTTCTTTTTCTTTTTCTCTTCCTCTTGCAAGTACAAACGAAGAAACCAGAAAAGAGCAAACATTTATGGCAACACGATCTTCAAAGTGAAATCCTGACCATAACAGTGTTAAAATGGCAAACACAATTTCTTTGACTACTGGTGATTTAACAATTTAGGTCGCGGTTGAGCATTCAGCCATGGGTCGAAGAACAAACAAAACCACAGCCCACAAACAAAAACGCGAGCGGGAGAAAAAAAAAAAAAACCTTTTAAATAGAAAGTTTTCTGTATGCACCGTGCCTGGCGGCTATGTGCCGTGTTGGTGAATGCAACCATAGGGGAAAGTATGGTGTTGCATAATGATTAATGAGGATCTTTCATTACTACCATGGGAATACAAGCTACAGATTTTGAAACTCGGAATTGTGATTATCTCCTTTGTTTCTCAAACTCGTAAAAATTTCAACCTTTGCATCAAGTCGCTCATGTTCTTTAAATAGCGGTAAAAATGTATTTTCTACTATTTTTTTAAAAGCGGTCCAAAATGTACTTTCTAATATTCTTTAAATAGAGGTCTTGAATGTACTTTCTAATACTCTTTAAATAGAGGTTCAAAATGTACTCTCTAACATTCTATAATTAGAGGTCCAAAATGTATATTCTAACATTCTTTAAATAGAGGTCCAAAATGTATTTTGTAATATTCATTAAATAGAGGTTCAAAATGTACTTTCTAACATTCTTTAAATAGAAGTCCAAAATGCATTTTCTAATATTCTTTAAATAGAGGTCCAAAATGTATTTTCTAATATTCTTTAAATAGAGGTCCAAAATGAACTTTCTAATATTCTTGAAATAGAGCTCCAAAATGTATATTCTAATATTCTTTAAATAGAGGTCCAAAATGTATTTTGTAATATTCATTAAATAGAGGTCCAAATATACTTTCTAATATTCTTTAATTAAATAGAGGTCCAGAATGTATTTTCTAATATTCTTTAATTAGAGGTCCAAAATATATCTTCTAATATTCTTTAAATAGAGGTCGAAATATATCTTCCAATATTCTTTAAATAGAGGTCCAAAATGTATTTTCTAATATTCTTTAAATAGAAGTCCAAAATATATTTTCTAATATTTTTTAAAGAGGTCCAAAATATGCTTACTAATATCTTTAAATAGAGATCCAAAATATGCTTACTAATATCTTTAAATAGAGATCCAAAATGTATTTTGTAATATTCTTTAAATAGAATTCCAGAAATATTTTCTAATACCCTTTAAATAGAGGTCCAAAATATATTTGATAATATTCTTTAAATAGAGATCCAGAATATATTTTCTAATATTCTTTAGAGGTACAAAATATATTTTTTCAATAATCTTTAAACAGAGGTCCAAAATGTATTTTCTTCTAGACATCATAACCACAGCCTGTACTATATTAATTTTACCACCAATACTGACAACTTAACTCATAGTTTTAGGGGCAGGTCGTAAAAGTTGAGATATCAAGCACTCTTATGTGGTGTCAACGTTGGTTTGGGCCAAGACCTGAGGTTTACACCAAGCCTCTATTCCCTTCGATACCTTACATAAATAACACAGACATATGCTGCACTGGAATAAGGCCAGCTTTTCTAGACCACTAACCAACCTCTTGCGCGATATGGTTTTTCTTATTATCTTTTCCATTGCAATTCTATGACATTATTATTATTATTATTTCAGTAGATGAAAGCTACTCACATGGAACAAGCACACAGGGGCCAATGACTTGAAATTCTAGCTTTCAACGAATGTTGGTTTTAACCTTACACCGCAGACCCCAATCTGCACCAGTAACTGATCATGATACAGAACCAGTGATTTTTCATCGCCTTGGGGGGGACTCGAACCAGCGACATCTGAGTGGTATTTCACGACACTAACCACTATACCGGCGGACCAGATTTTTAAGATTGCTTTTGAAACTCAATCTTATTTTCACAGGAAGGAAATGAAATGGTTACGGTTTTCATGTCGTGAGTGTGTTTTTCTAATGTCGTCGTACTCCCTTTTCAAGTGTTTTCTGTTACATTCAAACCGAATGTAACATTTTGGGTTCCATTTTACTTCTTAGATTGATCGTGGTAAATGAAAGAGTTCACAAGATTTTATTAAGAACACACTGGAGTTTTTCTGTTGAAGTCTGTTAACCTATGGTCTTTTCCAGTTAGTCTCACGTTTTCTCCAAATTTATCAGCAAATGTTTTACGTAATTTCCTTTACTCTTCGTCATAAGACTTACAGTTTGAACTTACACTCTCAAGTCTATTCTTGCTGCGATTCTACGCATTTTCTGTTACTCTTCCCGCTTCCCTTTCTTTCCATTCTTTTCCAGGAATGTTTTGATCTTTGGAGTAATAATAATAATAATAATAATAATAATAATAATAATATAATAATAATATAATAATAATAATAATAGTACTTTCAAATCTGAGTAAAAATTTGATAGGACTCTTGTCCCAACAGTAAGTCCTATATTCAATTTCCGAGCCAAGCTTCTGGTGACTTATATACCTGGCATTTATTCGGTTCTAGTAGGCTGAAACCAAGAAAATGATGGATGTGGGGCCAGCAACCTCATCCCAAAAGGCTTATTACGAAAACCAGTGGGCTAACACCCTCCGGAGACACGCCCAATAAGAGGAAAAGAAGTATGGTAAAATACTAATAACTTCTGGCCGCTCCCAAGCGATTGTCCGACCCTGTCTATGACCTTAGACATTGTTTAGTTACTTAAACTTCAGACTGGCTGACAATGATCTGACGAAGCTCTGAGGTTGACCACAATCCCGTGACATCTAGACTTAGCATCCCACAAACATGTAATTGGTTTCGTTGCAGTCTGCTGTGTAATAAAATTCTCGGACAATGTTTCACGTTTCACTTGTGGATGTGAGTGATAATTGTGGCTAGGGATAATTAGCGTAAAAGGAAAATTGTGATAATTGAAGTTTTCCGTAACATTAATTGTAGCATCGAGAAGATCGATTTATTTATTTTGGCATAACATCGTCATTAACGCTATTATGTAATATTACAAGGCAACCGTGAGAAACGTTTGTGATTGCACACACACATGCACACACATATATACATACATATATATATATATATATATATATATATATATGATATTTATATATATATATATATTATATATATATATATATATATATATATAGATATATATATATATATATATTATATATAATATATATATAACACGAGAACAAATGCTAGTTTCCGAGATTCGGAATTAAAATTTTTTTTTTTTTTATTCCTTAAGATCGAAAAAATTTTGAGCTTGCACCAGGTCGCTACATTCTTTAAATGGAGATTTAGAACTGTTCTTGGTGGAAATTTTGACGGCAGAATTTAACGATGATAAATCAAGTGCGCTAATGTCTAGGTTTGTTTTAGGTCATAGACTGTTATTCCCTCTAACACCTTACCATAATGGCACGTTTACCGTGCTTGACTGGAATAAGGCCGGCTTATCTAGACCATAACCCATTAACCTCCTACCCGACACGGCTTCCTAGTTATTATATATATATATATATATATATATATATATATATATATATATATATATATATATATATATATATATATATATATATATTGTGAGTCCCCGGCTTATTCAGACTGATTTTGAAATCTCACGGGTATTAATAAATGAAATATTTTTATTATTCACAACACAAGTGTCGTTTTCAAATATATTATATCCTTTTCAAAACCAAAAGTAATATTTTGGGTGCCGTTTTATTGCCTGGATTGACCGTGAGAACTCACTGAACTCCAAAGATTTTGAAGAAAACGCGAGTTTTCATTTATTGTCTAATAAATGAACGCTCGCTCTTTGCTCTTAGCAAGGCAGTATCACGTTACTTCGAATTTACAAGCTTTTTTTATACGTATTTTTTTGGAAATATTTTTAAGACTATCTTTTATTTTAAGCAAAAAACTCACTCAATTCCATTCTTGCTGTGAGACTATGATATTCCTTATGCATCCTATTTTAAATAAATCCCGTTGTGCCTCAGCTGATTTAAAAACGGCATTAGTTAAACACCTGGCAGTTATTCGATTGCAGTAGCCTACAACTACGATGGTGAAGGATGTGGGGACCAGCAACCTCATCCCAAAAGGCTTATTAAGAAACCAGTGGACTAAAAGCTTCCGGAGACACGCCCAATAAGAGGAAAAAAAGTATGATAAAATAATATGTGTAATAGACTTCTGGGCATTCCCAAGCGATCGTCCAACCCTGTCTATGACCTAAGATACTGTTTGGCTACTGAAACTTCAGACTGACTTCCAGTAATCTGATGACGCTCTGAGGTTGACCACAATTCCGTAACTTCTAAACTTAGCATCCCACAAACTCGTTACTGGTTTTATGTCGTCTGCTGGTTCCATTCGCTGTGTAATGAAATTCTCAGACACTAACGTTTCAAGTTTGACTGTTAGATGTGAGTGAGAACTATAGTGAGATGTAATTAGCGCAAGCACTGGAAAGATCGATACAACCATTGTGGCATAATTTCATCACCACAAGATAGCAAACACAAGTAATTGTTATGAATAAAAGACAACAAGACATTGTTTGAGTAATACTTCACAAAATTCCTGAAAATCAAGATATGAAAAATACTCATGAAATTCATATTGATTTAAACATTGTGATTATGTTTCTTCTTTCATACACAGTTAAACATATTACCTGTAATTCGCGTATATTATCATTAACTTTACATAGGAGTACTTAGTGTAAACCTAAAACAGGTTAACGACATTATATGAGAACTTAAAAAAATTTAGGCGAATATTATATATATTTTCTGCTGCATTTCCCATTGCAACATTTCTGTCATATAACTTTTATGATCCTCTTGTATCGCTTTTGGAATTACTACAGCATTGCTTCGGAACTACTAATATGTTGCCTTCGAAATTTCAGTTGAACTATTATCATAATTAAAGCTGTATTGTTTTTGTAATTACAGCTGTATGGCCTTTGTAGTTACAGATTTAATGATTTCGTAATTTACGAATGCCTGTCTACGTCAGCGAGTAACTAGAAGTAATGAAAAGAAGCACTCCTATGTTTACAGTCAGCCTGTTAGTGCATCTCTCTCTCTCTCTCTCTCTCTCTCTCTCTCTCTCTCTCTCTCTCTCGCAATGCAGAAACGGAATATATTCAGTGTTCATCAGTATGACCACTATAGGTGACTGGCTAATAAATCCTAAACCGTCAATTAGCAAAGCAATTCTTATAAAATGAAGATAAATGCTAATATGCCCAACAGTTTCTAAAATCAGTCTTTCTTGTTGGTGACTGGAAGCAGCACACACACAGAGACACACACACACACACACACACACACACACACACACACACATATATATATATATATATATATATATATATATATATATATATATATATAGTATATATATATATATATATATATATATATATATATATATATATATATATATATATATATATATATACATATATAGTATGTATATATGTATATATATATATATATATATATATATATATATATATATACTATATATATATATATATATATATATCTGTGTATGTGTGTTTGTACATAAATGTATTATATTTATATTTGTGTTTATGTCTGTGACGAAAGTGTATACGTATGTTTTAGTAACTGAATTTAACTATGTGTCCTAAAGATAAAATCAGGAATATGGAAAAAGGGCACCGTTGCAGATCCTAAGGAACCCGTCCTTATTTGACAAGACATTTTTCTTTCTTTTTTTCTCATCCGTGTACAAATTGCCAATCATCTACGCAAACATTTCCTGTATACGTGCTGACACACTCACACACACACGCACACGCACACACACACACACTTGTAAATATGCAAGATAGCTTCTGGTACGCTAGGATTAAAACTGTCGACTAGAATGATTAAAGAATGAATATCTAGGAATGTGGAAAAACTGAATCGACTACTAAGTAAAATTACATATAACATCAATCTGTATCGTGAAAAGAAAATAATATAAGGAATTAGCAGATAAAATCATAGAATATGAGAACATTTCTTACTTTTCACAATAGTATCCGGAAAGTGCTCTGTTCTGACTCCTAGGATTCCGGAAAGAAACCACAAACAATGTCAATGTTTGATGGGTGTGGCCGCTTTAGTTCTGACCTATTATATCTAATACCTATATATATATACAACACAATACACACACACACACACACACACACATATATATTATATATATATATATATATATATATATATATATATATATATATAAAATATATCTTATGATAATTGAATCATTTTCACAAATGTCAGATCATAACAAACCCAATACTATAATTGATTAGTAGAATAGAAATTGAAATTTACTAAAATACTGTAAATCATCGTCTTGATTTTGTTCTCAGAAACCTACACAAAATATTTTTTTACGGACACGGGGGTGTGCTATAAAATACCCTTATATTTTTTCTATCCTTGCGTCTTAGTATAATTATTTTGACCTTTCTTCAAAGGAAAAGAAGTAGTGATAAAACAGAGATATTGATTTACCAAAAAAGATCTTTCTCTATGAAAAACCGTAAAAAAAATTATGTTCTTGGAGAACTGCGGAGATGATGAAATTATGTCAAATGTTGCTCCATGAGTATTCCCAAGGCTTGCAATGCGGCTGGACAATTATGACGATAACGATACCCGAATGAGATCTCCCGTGATGGAGGTGATTAGATGACTTACAAACGACAGTGTCCATAAAATTCTAAGATTCTTTTGATGTTATTAGCAGTCATGACTAGCTTAAAGCGAATCACGCAGCGAATGCAAGCAGATCACGTGACTGTCTGTAACGCTATGATTCAGCTTCACTCGTGCCCAGAGTTTGCTGACCTGTCCTTGCTCACGATGTGGGCATGTGGCACACAAACGAGCTACAGTTGGTGGTTTGTTAGTAAGCATAACCTTTGACTGACGCCACGAAAACCACACAAAAAGAAGTCTGCGCATCGGCGAAGAGTCTTTTGAAAGTTGCTTTGAATTATGCATAACCCAAGCTGGAGTCGGCATATTTATGAACTGCTGTTATTCTCGCTGGCAAATTTAGGCTTAGTCGTACTTTTTTATTATTATTATTAGTTTTTGCGTGCGAGTTGCATGAGCATCGGTTTCTTTTTTTGTTGTGGAATATTGAAATTGCATTTTATAAATCCATCAAAAAAATAATTAGGTTTAAATACACAAATTCGTAGAAATTACCGTGATCACACGCTAAGATATACAGACTTGCATGAAAATGCAATAAAATGAGAACAGTATATATACGTACACACATGCAAGTGTACATGATATATGTAAATCTTTACAAGAAATTCATTCAACGTAATAAGGGCTGGCTCTTGGAAACCCTGAGCACTTACTGCCATGATCATCTTCTGATTACTTAACCAAAGTCAGAGTACATAAAAGTGTATTTACAATGTCTATTAATTTCACCAACAAATACAAGTTTCCTTAGAAGGGAAAACAACTAAGTTGTCGGGGTGTAAAGAGATTCCTGAGATTAGTCAGTAAATAGAAGAGATTATCCCTCATAACATTGCGTCTTTGTTTATTCAACCAAAATTTATAAAATGATAGGAATATTAATTTGAAATGACACTGATTCAATTTTGGTTTTTAATCGCAGCATATGTTTTAGTTTTAATGATTATCATTAAATAGTTTGTGCATTTTTCGTATTAATCAATAATAATTTGTAAAAGCAACTAACCTTCTTGACCATCTCTTATAATAACGTCACTTTTCTAGTATGGTACGAGTTATAGTAATAAATGAAGATAACAAAACTGCCTGAAAAAAGTTCAGTCATTTGGTCTGGAAGTTGTAATGCCAATAATTCTTAATTTGAGATCAGAACGATTTTTTTTTTTCGATAGGAAATATAGAATTAATTATTATTATATCATTATTATTATTGTATTATTGCTGACGTGATATGGAGCAACCCTTAAGAATATGTGGAGAAAAAAAAAACAAGAGACACAACAAACGCAGTAAAATGAATTAAGTCCAGTTTAAATATTAAATCGCAAAAAGAAAACTGAACAACGAACTATTAATCTTAGAATCATGAAGAATGCTTAATCATACTATATTTATATATATATATATATATATATATATATATATATATATATATATATATATATATATATATATATATGTGTGTGTGTGTGTGTGTGTGTTGTGTGTGTGTGTGTGCGTGTGTGTGTGTGTAAAATGGTGTGGGGTTTGTGTGGTGTGTGTGTGGTGCGTTTTTGTAACAGAGAAATAGTATGAAATAAAAAAAAAACTATGTAAATATAACACATTTAAAATAAGTCAGCAAAAAAAAATCCATCGAGAAATGAGAACAAAAAAGTAATTTTTAGAATTTGAGATGAAAGGCAATCAAATTTGCTGTAGTTTAATCTCTGTAATTTAAAGAGATATATAGGTACGAACAAAATTTAAATGAGTAGGTCAGAAAAAAAATGCCATTGGGAAATGAGAGCGAATAGGTAGTTTTAGAATTGAGATGAAAGCACAATAAACCTCCCCTCATATTTCTTCCTCGATGAGTTTTCGTGAAGAAAGAGGTCGAGGAAACCGTGGGCCTAAGGAATGCCCCACGTGAGAAGGGCGTGCCCAGAGAGAAAGACCTCTTCACATACGGAACACTACGTTTAAATTAACCTTTGTAAGTCCTTGTGCATTTCGGCTACGTGCAAATTAATCTATTGACCTGAAGACATTGAATAAACAAGAATTTGAAAAAAAATAATTGACCTTTGGTGTTCTCAATGTCACATTTCATGTGCCAAGAACGTGAAAATTGACTGGCATCACATCTTCACAAAAAATGAAAATTCTTCTAAACTTCTTCAGTTCTATATGAGTCATAATTGATGTACCAAACGCGAATTCTTTTCTCGCATGACCAGCCTTAATGCACGTCACGATTCACGTACCAGTCACATGCATTTAAAGTCCTGCCCTCTATGTGTGCCGTGTTTCACTTACCTAACATGTGCATGCAACATGATTGTCATTTTTCTCCAGTCCCTGCCCCGATTAAGTCTTTGAAACTATGTATATATTTTAAATATTAAGTAAATAGTGTAATTAGGCATGGTATCACCATATGCAGCTAGGGCAAGAAATATAGAACAATTATATAATTTTTTTCTTTTTGCATCTAGTGTTGAGTTGTAAAGCTAGAATGCTGAATTGGAGACATTTATTCTTATGATATATATATATATATATATATATATATATATATATATATATATATATATATATATATATATATATATATATATATAAGAGCCATCAGAATTAAAGTTTATAAAGTTCTGGATCTGAGAGCAAATATCTCAAGGGGGAAAGGGGAATACTATATATATATAAAATATATATATATATATATATATATATACATATATATATATATATATATATAGATGCACATATAAATCGATTATTTGAGGAATAACTTGAATGTGTGTACCCAATAAAGTGTTCTTAACACAGTCAGGGGCTGATCACCTTATATGAGAAATCTTGGGTCTGGTCAATACTCATATGGGTTG
>NC_087203.1:72147806-72155306 GCF_015104395.2 Macrobrachium nipponense | reverse complement strand
CGTCAGGAACACGAGATCACTAAAGAAAAACAAATTTATCTGAAAAAACACCTGCAGAGGGGAAAAATTTGGCCTTAACCATAGACCAGAATAATGAAAAAAGGGTGGGGGGTCTAACAACCAATGCAAAATGTTACACGAGAAATCAAGAAGTGTTCGTGCGGTACGTAATTGGAACAGAAGTAGGACGCTACAGTAAGGAAGTGAAGTAACCGATGGCTGAAATTACAGGAGGGGAAAAAAGATGTTGTTGTACGTATTTGGAGATAAGGTAAAAAGTTGCAGGAAGAAAGAAATTGGAGTAATAGTGATCGTGGTTACGGTCTGGAAACCTGCTGTTGGCGTCAAATAGTCTTCGCGGATTTATGCCAGATAACTGAAAATCATTCCTCCTGTTGCTATTGTAAATTAAGCTAGATTTTATGACCCACCCTGTGGTAGGGTTGTAAGAATACTACCACCGTAGGTCCTGCGTGTCGTAAAAGGCGACTAAAGGGACAGCTGCTGCCTTGCAGTCTTACTTTTTAGTAAAAGGCTAGGCCTACCGCCAATAATTGTGGAAACCGCTGCCTTCAAGTCTTACTTTTTAGTACAAGGCTGGGCCCACCCCCAAAACTGTGGAAACTTCTACCTTCCAGGTGGACTTTTTAGTCAAAGGCGAGGCCCACAGCCAATAACTGTGGTTGATGACAGCAAGGGCATGCGATTGTAAAAACCCTTTTTACCAAATAATAAACCATAGGCATGTTGCAAGGAAAGGCGCATCAGGCAACCGACCCCTTAGTGTAGGGATAACGGTGGGAAAGAAAATTAAGCTAGATTTTACGCCAGGATGGACTTCTGCTCTTATACCAGCCCGTCAATGGCATTGGCTCTGAGGAAATGAAATTGAGCTTTACAAGAAATGAAGAACTGAAAACCTCTTTACATCGCATTGCTCATCGTTAGCGAGGAAGGTTCATAACAGTGAGTCCTGGTATCGTTAGAGAAGCCAAGAAGAAGAAATCATAAAAAGAGGAGGTTTTGGTATTGTAATGAGCATTATTATATAGTTTAGTTATTTGATCTTCAATATCCTTTCATAGTTATTAATTTTATCTTTATGATTGTTTCTCTTTTCCCATACTGGGCTGGTTTCCAATTGAGATGTTGCTGATAGAAGACAAGAAAAAAGAAAAAGCTGTAAAATTCCGGAAAGATGTTATTGACCGAGTTCTTGGTGCTGGTGGCCATAAACTTTTTACAAGAGGCTGTAAATGCTACTAGAATGGTCCAGCGTGTCACTGTTTGTATTGTTTTACTTATTTTAATAATTCCTTCCTATAATTATTCTATTTGTGCTTACTTTTCAAGCTAACTCACTTTTAGTCGTATTCATTCGAATGTTTGAGTATTTCAGCTAATAATGATAAAGAAAATAAACAAACCAGGAAGCAGAGCTTACGGAGGAGAGATGCCAACTAACTCAACAATCCACACACACACACAAAATAATAAATAGATAATATAAAATAAAAAATAAACCTATGTAAACTTTAACCTAAACTTGGATAATTGAGTAAAATATAGGAATGAGGCCTAAGGCCAAGCGTGGGGACCTGTGAGGTCATTAAGCGATGAGAGGGAAAATTGAGAGTAGAAAGGTTTGAAAGGTGTAACAAGAGGAAAATCCTCATAAGAGAGGGTAGAAAGAAAGATATGATACAGAGAATAAGAACATAGGTACAGTAAAAGGGATGCAAGGGGTTGTAACTAGGGGCTGAGGGGACGCTGCAGGGAACATTAAGTAATGCCTACAGAGCACCGCATGGGGTGCACTGACGGCACTACTCACCTACGGGAGTAAACGTGGTTAGTATCCGTTGACGATAATTTCAACAATGCAAATGTGGAAATAATGAAAGATCCAAATTTACGAACGAGAAAAGCAGTCTGTACTCGTATACCAAAACTGAGGGACGAAAGATGCAGAAGGTAACGGAGATCAAAAGTCACAAAAGGGAAACATAGCGGTGGTATCCCGAGGCACCAAAATTACTTAGTACAAAAGTTGCAGTAGGAAAGTAGTGGTCTCCAGACGTCGAAACTCCAGGGACCTGCTATTAACCAGTGGCTGAAGGTACGAGAGAGGAGACAAGAAAATTACAGAAACTTAGAGCTTGTCATAGGAGTGACTGAAGCTGCAGGTCTTTTAGGACCATTGTTTGTTTGTATGGTGTTTTAACGTTGCATGGAACCAGCGGTTATTCAGCAACGGGACCAACGGCTTCACGTGACTTCCGAATCACGTCGAGAGTGAACTTCTATCACCAGAAATATACGCATCTCTCGCACATCAATGGAATGGCCGAGAATCGAACTCGCGGCCAACACCATACCGACCACGCCACTGAGGCGCTTTTTTAGGACGATTGAAGCAAGATGCAAGGGCTGGCACACTCTAGCCATGCTTAGAGTTACATAAGCAAGAATAAGTGGTCATTCCAGCGACAATTTCTTGCACTATATGAAGAAAGATTTAGAAGTAATCAGTGACAAAAGGCCATACAGGACTGAAGGCAAACCAACACCAGAACTCAAAACTACGAGAAAATGACTAGCGTAAAATAGAATATAAAATTTAGGCCAAAAGGTCATGCGCTGGGACCTATGAGGTTATTCAACGCTGAAACAGATAATGGCAGTAAAAAGGTTCGAAAGAAAGGTGTAACAGTAGAAAAACTTCGCAGTTGTACTATGAATCAAATGTTAGGAGTGGGTGGACAGTAATATGGAAGAAAGACAATATGACGGAGGTACAGTGCTTAAATGAAAGGGGTTGCAGCAAGAGTCCGAAGGGACGCTGTAAAGAACCTGAGTAATGCCTATAATGCACTGCATGAGGTGCACTGATGGTGCTAGCCTCCAACGGGAACAGGAAAACGAAGGCTGCTCGAGAGGCCCAAAGGGTTTAGTGGGAGCAGAAACAAGTGACAGAATGTACTCATGGTCACAGGTGGCTATCAGTACTAGACAAATGTCCAAGAGTAAAAATTTTCCCAAGGAAACCCCCAATTGCTACCAGCTAATCTCAAATTATTCCCTAAAAGGCATCGCTTGAAATAATGATAACCATAGATATTTACATCTCAGGGCAATACATATACATTATGTGTATGTGCAGCATTCACGCTATGTGTAAGTACTGCAGATACATTGGATACAAAAGATGGATTAATAAGATCAAACGGGGTTACAGTCACACGTGCGACGAAAACAAAACGAAGCATCATTCTTTTTAAATAAACACAGCTCTTCTTCAAACGCACGCTCACGCTTAGGTATCCGTCGAGCCGCAGGAAGCACAAATACAAAAATTATGATTTTCCCCGCTGCACGTGCGCAAGGACTGATACGAGTTTCTTTCAATGGGTGCATCCGCACCTTACGAGCCCAGAGGGAACTCATCGAGCAGCTGGCAACGCGCAGAAATTGGCTAGAGAAACAACACGCCACCCTCTTCTCTTGGCTTGGCATTGGCTTCAGGTTCATTAGACCTAAATACTGCTTTCGGTGAGTTTTTCCCGTTGGCCTCTGAGGCGATGCACGTGCTTGCATTGTGCGTGCGTCTGTACATGAAAAGGTAAAGCTTATAAAGGTACAAAAAAGTTATGATCAGCTTAGCGTGAAAGGTTGATTTATAACAAGTTCCCTGGAGTTAATTTCGACCACATTTATTATATTAATTAATTTGGCAACCGTTGCTGCAATAATACCTGATGATTATAAGAGCATGTGTAATTTTGGCCAAATCGGTTGCAATAGAAATATAATGTCAATAACATACAAGTCACAATATTTTCCAAATCTTCATATACTCCCTTGCCAATACTAACCAGTTATAATCTCAAAGAGATTCTGAATATCAGGACTATTGTTTACCTTTTTTTGTTTTGGTGAAACTCGAGAGTGTGTGAGTGTGCATGTATGCGTGTGTGTGCGGGTGAGTCCGTGTGTGTGTGCGTACGTTTTTAAATGAGTACATTAGTGTAACCCCTAACAACGTTGTCTGCACGTTAATGTACTAATGAAAACAAAGATATGCAAAGGGCAATTTTTTTCCATGTTTAGTGGTTTTTATAAATACTGCGCAATAGTCAAATCATGTTCTTTATCATTCTGTAACCTGATTTTATATTCTGAGAAGGAATATATATACATACACACGTACACATACACCAGTATATGTACAGCAACACACATATATATTATAATATATATATATAATATATATATAATATATATATATATATATATATACATATATATATATATATATATATATATATTATATATATATATATATATATATATATATATATATATATATATATATATATAAGAAACAAACGTTCAGAACTGGAACCCTTCATACTTATTATTATAGATATATATAAATATATATATATATAATATATATATATTACATATACAGTTAATAATATATATAATAGATACTATATAATATATATATACTATATATATAATATATAATATATAAACACGCAGAGAGAGAGAGAGAGAGGGAGGGAGAGAGAGAGAGAGTATTTTCTATGCCATGTAATTTGATGTCGTTCGGTTACGTAATTATGGTGATTATGAGAGAGAGAGAGAGAGAGAGGTGGGGGCCTACTCATATACTCAGAAAAAGATTCATTAAAAGAATTTTTTCGACAGTGTTTTTTCAAACTGCATGACAGTACTTACATCGACAAGAAATGTACTCGTTGCGAGTTAAATGACTTCGGCCTGAAGTACACAGTAAATCAGTCATTTTTCGTGCAATCTACAGTTTACACAGTTCTCCCCGAGAACTAAATTTTATCAATATTCATTGACGTTATTTGCAATTCAATATGGACGAATAAGAAAATGAAAAAAGGAAAAGCAAATAAAACTTAGTTTGTTGATTTGCTAGGCTTTTTAATTATTTTATTTTGAGTCATATAGATATATATATATAGATATGATATATATAACATATATAATATATAATTATATATTATATAGATATATATATACTATAATACTATATGATATATATATATATATATCTATATATATAATATATATATAATAAGTTAATATATATATATAGAATATATATATATATATATATATACCTATATATATATATATATATATATATATATATGCATGTTATATATATAATATATATATATATATATATATATATATATATATATATTATATACTATACACATATATATACAGATTGCGTGGATATTCCTTTATTGGTACATTACACGATTTATAGGGTTTGTTTCTGTTTATATACCATGGAAAAATTCATCTTCAAAATTGAGGTTACCAGTTATTTGTATGTGACGATTCTCAACTTCCTATTAGATAATTCGTAATTAGTGTAAACAGAAGGAATATAATTAGCCTTTATTTGATAAAGGTTTAGCTAAGGTATGGCTTGAAAATATTGATTCATCGATTCTCCACTAGCAAACAGTAATATCTAAATGATATTCACCAAAATACTTACCGCAATTTTTCTAAGAGGCTTTTTATTACCCACAAAAGGAATACCTCACGCATGCAACACCGATATACAACCTCTGACGTCCAATGCTGCTTATAAAACAGCCGAATTTAGTTAATTCAGAAGACAAAATACATGAAAATAAGGATTGCAAATCATCAAACGAAGTTCTTTTTGCATTTTAATGGGCTTTTTATTCGTCTCTAAACTGAAGAGGGACTGACGTCAATGAACATTGATTTTGTTTGCGGGGATATCTGAGTAAATAAACAACTGATATCGCGTAAACCGAGTGGTTTAATTGCTAAGTACTTTAAGCCAAAGTCATTACTCTCGGAGGGAAAACTTTTCTTCTCGTTTGACTTTCATGTAGTTTCGAAAACTTTATCGAAATTATGCTTGTAATAAATCAATTCAAAATAGCGCCCACGACTAGGTAGAAGTTAAGCTGAGAAGGAGAAGAATCCTTTTAATGAACGAATGCAAACCTGATGCTTGATTTTATGACAAAAAATTATATATAATATATATATATTATATATATATATATATATATATATATATATATCTATATAAAATATATAATATGTATAATATATATTATCTATATCCTATATAGTATATATATAATATATATATATATATATATATATTATATATTATGATACTGACGACACTGCTATATTATTGTTGGTCATATGCAACATGGGCCATCACTCTAAGGTACCAAAGTATGTAGGAAGCTTAGTGTAGAACTGTGAACTTGTTCAACCAATAGAAGCCGAATTGAATATGACTTTATCCAATTTTTTTTCCAATGAACAAATATACGTAGGTGGGTTCTAGAAATTGTACTTACACAAGTAGATGACTACTAACATATTCTAAAGAGACTACTTGCATAAATATTGAAAATATATGGAAATATATGCTAATGAGAACGCTTCCGTAAGTAAATGTTATAGGGTTCGTTACATGGTAGGTGACTTTCCAATCCTTTGTAAAAGTGTTTGGAAACTGAAAATCCTTAGAAGTGCGACTGAATCCCTTCTCCCATTCAAAGGTTTTAAGTAACCACGATATGAAGAGAGATTTTTGGCTTAATGAATTCAATCCTCCAAACATTTTAAATTTCAACCGAAATTTTCCGTGAGTAAGATTAGCGAATTCTTCGGGAGGAATTACGAGCGCATTGAGAAGCTCAGAATTCCATCTGTATATTATAGAACAGGCGGGTAGATATTGTGTCTTTATACGTTGTTAGGTTTCAGGCCTATTCTTGGATCATTTGTGCTGGCATTGTCTGTCTGTCCGTCCGTACTTATCTCTATCTGCACTTTTTCTGTCCGCCCTCAGATCTTAAGAACTACTGGGGCTAGAGGGCTGCAAATTGGTATGTTGTTCATACACTCGCCAATCATCAAACATTCTAAATTGCAGCCCTCTAGCCTCAGTTGTTTTTATTTTATTTAAGGTTAGAGATAGCCATAATCGTGTTTATAGCAACGACACAGAATAGGCCACCACCGAGCCATGATTAAAGTTTCATGGGCCGCGGCTTATTATACCGAGACCACTGAAAGATATATCTGTTTTCGGTGGCCTTGATGATATGTTGAAACGGGTGTTCAGGAAAGCCGATTGCGCCGAAGAAACTTCGGCGTAATATTTACTTTATTTTTTTCTCACTAGGCATGTAGTAGAGGATCCTACCATTGACCCCGTGACCAGTCACTCCGGATTAATTGCTGAAGGTTGTTTATTGGTTATGGGGTTAAAATAAACAAAAGAAGCCCCGATTTCCCTCTCGAAAGTTTGGGCTAACTCGGCTAGGCGGCGAAATCCAATATGGCCGCCAACAAGATTCTTTAAACTTAAAATCGTCATAACTTTGGTTCTGTCAGAGCTACTGATGAGTTCTTAGTGTCTAAATGTAGGTTTTCAAGGTC
>NC_087203.1:72122806-72142806 GCF_015104395.2 Macrobrachium nipponense | reverse complement strand
TGTATTCTGTTCGTGTCTATGATTATTAAAACATCAAGAAAAGGAATTTTGTTTGTCTGTGTTTCCCCGATTCAACTTTAAAAATTTGATGCCTGGGGCAACTAACTGCGTTTAATTTTTGAGATGGAATTCATTAAAATTTTACCCCACTTATTAGCCCAAAATGTTGAGATATTGTCATGCCACGTATCTCATCCAACCAGCAATGGTTTTTGGGGTTTTATTGCATTTATTACCTGTAGGTTTCAAAAGTATTCCACTGTACAGATTGGCTAAAATAGGACTTAAAGGGGACTACCCAATAACTACACCCCGAATTTTTGCTTGTAGAATGATTCCCCGAATGAAAAGACAGTTATTAAGACTAGCACAGAATTCAACCTACTTTATTTATTTTGTGCAAGTTGCCAAAGGGAAATGATCTGAATAGGGGGATAAATTTGTTTTTCCCTTAAAAACTGAAGAAAACGTCCTGTACTGGTACTTTTGTGTAAATAGGGAGTCTACCGGTCAAGGCTTAACAAAAGTTTTAATGTTTTGAAGTTGGTATATGTGGCTTCTCTGAATTTGTGAACAAAAGTCTTCCGAATGGTTTGGAGTGGACTGGGAGAAAAAGTGCCTAAAAAAGGAGAAAGGAGGCCGAGCTAAACCATTTAGAAATTTTGGTAATTGAAAGCTCCGGCGCATGAAACGATGGGTCTGAACGGAAGATTGGGTATTTGTGAGGTTTTGGGAAGACCATCAAAAAGTAGTGGTAATTTAGGATTTAATTACTTTAAATTTCCTTTTCTAATAGTTTTCAATTACTTCTTTTTTGTCTTGGCCAATTAATCTTACTTTCCGAAAAAAAATTCTGTGGGAACGTTCTGGAGGGGATTTTTCGTCCAGTTTTTCGTAAGTATTTGTGTCGCCTAAGGAGCTGGTTGATTTGGTCGGGGGGGTGGGGATGGGTACATTGTAACAGCCGTATAATAACTGTATGAAACCTCTTCCAGCCTAGGGCCCATGAAACATTCTGTCCCCAGCCCCATTCCGGTGATGCCCTGGCGTTTTTGTTGTACACTATTAAAGGGTCGCCCAGACTCGTGATCATGTCTAACTTAATCCTTAAATACAATCAAAACTAAAGAGCCTAGAGGGCTGCAATTTGGTATGTTTAATGATTGGAGGGCGAATGATCAACATATCAATTTGCACACCTTTAAACCTCTAGTAGTTGTTTTAAGATCTGAGGGAGAAACAGAACACTAAAAAACCAAACCTGTTTCAAGGCAGCAGTGGACTTAAATACGCATGTGTAGTCCACAGTAAAATGGCTACTGTAATATATCAATGTATGTTATAGTATTTGGTAGTTGAGCGTTTTGTATTCTAAATATTTTTTTCGTTTCTTCAATTAGCAACTTTTGAGGGTAATGAGGTTGAGATCATCTCTGGAGGTGACCTCTCTTGCCCCCGCCATGCATGGGGTTTACCTATAGTTTTCCGTACTTCAGATTAAAAACTGATCTTTATGCTAAGCACGACCTTTGCTCCTGAAGAGAGGGGTTTGCTCCACTCCATCAGTTTTAATTATAAGAAAATGTACCTATATTGCAAGAAATCCACCAAATAATGTATGAAAAGCACCCTCCACGAAATCATAGGTGTATAGAAGTTTAAGAAGTTCAGATCTGCAATTGAATGTTCAAAATTCGCCAAAACGACAATTTTTTTGACATCCGTATACATGTACCATAACAAGAGCACATCATAATTTTCTCGATGCCAAAAATAAAGAAAAGAAAAAAACTCAAATATTGCAAAGGTGAACAACCGCATATTTTTAATAATATAATTACAAAAATACCGAGTCACTGTCGTTTGTAAACATATGCCATAGAAAGAGCTCCTCAGAATTTTCTCGAAATGCAGTAAAAAAAAATCTCGGGTATTTCCTCATTAACAAAAATCGCGATTCACGGGAATTTTCATTTTTCACTACACAAAAAAAATGAAAAGGTTCAAAAATGGTCGAGTCAACTGTGTAACTTTCCCTTCCTTTAATTTCCATTTTTTGTGATTCCTTTTTTTTAAGGATCCGCCCTAAAATCAATGGCTTGGTCACGATTGACGAAGTCGCCCTCATATCCAATTGACATCTTCGAAGCAGGTGACAGACCAGAACGTACCAGATGGCCGTGTTGCCGGAGTGTGTGGAAAACCGCATACTTGGGTTTGATTGATGATGTATTAACGATTTTGATCATTTTTGCTTCATCCTTATATTTAGGCTACATAATGGGGAGAGGGTAAAAAATTTATTACCCCCAGTTTTTTATAATAATAATAATAAGAAATAATAAATAAATAATAAATAATAATAATAAGAATAATTTCTTATTATTATTATTATTATTATTATTATTATTATTATTTTATTATTATTATTATTTATTATTATTAATTATTATTAATACGAAACGTCCAGAGAGAGAGAAGAGAGAGAGAGAGGAGACAGAAACTTGTAACAGTAATATATGTATATAGCAGTAATAAACATCATTCAAGATGGACTACACTGGATTTTGACGATCCCTTTTGGCACGAAGCTTGCTTGCCAGTTTGCAGCAACATTGAGAAATCCTAAAATAAGGACGAAAATAGAAAGACATCTCTATCCAAAAATTAATGGAGCTGGATGCAGCAATTGCCTTTTCAACAAGACTTGTTTAACAAAAGAGGGTCTACTCCCAAGAATTTATTATTAGTATTATTAATTATTATTTTATTATTATTAATTAATGTTATTATTACAGGGAAAAACTCAGTTTAGAAATTTTATTACCAACTTACAATCATTTTCGAATTTCTTTTTATTGCGGTCCCTCTCCCATTTATGTCACGGCAAATATAAGGATGGAAAAACAATAATTACTCAAAATCCTTGATGAATTAATATTTGGAGCGTTACTCAGCCAGTTTGCAGTAGCAGAGAGGGAAAAAATGTTATAAGGAAAAATGGAGGACGGATCTATTACAAAGATCAATGTTAGCTGTATGCAGCGATATAATTTTCAATAATGGGCTTGTTTGAAAGAAGGGCCCTCCTCCCGTACCTAAGTAAAATAATAATAAAATAATTAATAATAAGAATAAATAATTTAATAATAATAAGAACTAATAATAATAAAATAATCAGATTAACGAGCCCGCAGGAATAGTGTGGAAATGGACGAAGGCAAGGAAACTCCGACAGCATAGATTCAGAAAACCATGGAAAACATATTGACAATACCACAAAGCACCTACACCCAAGAGCAAAGACGGAGCTGACATGACCTATACACAACACGAAAGGTAAGGAGGAGAGGACTACTAAGTAATAGAGGGACTGCGTCAACATTCGAAAACAGAGCGACTGGGGGTCAATATCCTGAAAACCAAGTGAAGAAACGAGTGAGCTAAACAATGCAATGAGGAAGGGAAAAAGGGACTTAATAAAAAGTAGACGAAGACCCAGAAATATACAGAGGACATGGAGAAAGACAGACAGAACAGAGGACTGGCAACTGCCAAAACCAATGCACCGGACAATACATGAGGACGAGACTAAAGAAACTAGCCAAAGCGGATTGATTAATTGGTAATGGCTACAGAGGGGAGAGCTAAAGAAGCAAAACTGGAAGGAATGATAACAAGCGGAGGCACAAGAATCCAGGCCCTAACGAACCCCAGATATGGTTTCAAAGAAACGATAGACGGGAAATAACATCGCTCCCATATGTAGGCAAGTTGCAATTAACGAAAAATGCAAACCATAAAACCACATAGCAAGTGCAATGCCCGGCGACTTGCACAGAACCAGTTTACAAAAAGAGGCATGAGTTCCAGTGGCAAAAGCCCTCCACTGGAGCCTGTGCAAGAAACAAAACTCAACTACCTTGCAGTAATAAGTGGTACGAGCACCAACCTGAAGGAGTGAATAGAAAACGATCAGGCAAAGATCCTCTAGGACTATGGTATCAGGAACGGATTAGGGTGATACGTGCAAACAGACCAGACGTGACGTTGATTGACAAAGTCAAGAAGAAAAAGTATCATTCATTGATGTCGCAATACCATGGGACACCGGAGTTGAAGAGAAAGAGAGGGAAAAAATGGATAAGTATCAAGATCTGAAAATAGAAATAAGAAGGATATGGGATATGCCAGTGGAAATCGTACCCATAATCATAGGAGCACTAGGCACGATCCAAGATCCCTGAAAAGGAATCTAGAAAAACTAGAGGCTGAAGTAGCTCCAGGGACTCATGCAGAAGAGTGTGATCCTAGAAACGGCACACATAGTAGAAAAAGTGATGGACTCCTCAGGAGGCAGGATGCAACCCAGGACCACACTATAAATACCAACCAGTCGAATTGGAGGACTGTGATAGAGCACAAAAAAAAAAAAAAAAAAAAAAAACAATAATAATAATGAAAAAGAAACCCACAAAATTACTATGTATAACGTGTTTACTTATAAGTATTTACATTTTATTTTACTCAACACTACTTTCAGGCCCAATCTGTGGCCCATTTTCAAGAGATGTGTAGGTTGTCAGCCTGGGTCAAGGCTCAACAGACTATTGGTGACCACTCACTTACCACAAGGGTTAATCCCATTGACCATCAGCTCAGGATATCAGAGCGACAAGATTAGCGACTCTCAAGGAAACCGGAACAGACATCTTATAAATGACAGCTCAACAAGAAGTTCCAGAAGACTGCAGGCCTTGACCCAGGCTGACAACCTACACATCTCTTGAAAACGGGCCACAGATAGGGCCTGAAAGTGCTCAGTGTTGAGTAAAATAAAATGTAAATAATTATAAGTAAACACGTTATACACTGTAATTTTGTGGTCTCTTTTCCAATCTTAAAAAGAAAACTTAAAGGAGTTTTTGTTTGGTTAATAATAATAATAATAATAATAATAATAATAATAATAATAATAATAATATAATAATAATAATAATAATAATAATAATAATAATGCCATTGAAATTGGATAAACCTTTACAAAAGGAAGAGAATTGAATTAACGAGTGAGAATTCAAGGAAAAGGAGCAAACCTTCGGAAGAATAGAAAGAATTTATTTACCTTTGCTGGAATCCACCGGAACTGGAAAATATCAAAGAATGCGTATAGGAAACGGCACTATAACCTGATCTTTAATCACAAAGCCAAACACACAGAGAACCATAGTTCAAGAAGCTCTGACATTTCAGAAAGTGAAGCTAAAGCGACACGTAAAATCAGTCAGTAAACCAAACAAATCTACTAACTGAAGCGGCGTTGTATGATATCTGCTGAAATGAAGAGGTGGATACGCCAAGTTGAGAAGACAATTTTCTTCAACGAATCTTGCCTCAAAGAGGGTCTTCATCCAAAACAATAATAATAATAATAATAATAATAATAATAATAATAATAATAATAATAATAATAATAATAATAATAATAATAATAAAAACGATACGGGATATTCCAGTGTAGTCTTAAGGGTAACTCTATTTCCTTCTATTCTTCTAAAGGTTTATCGAGTTTCCTTTAACTTACATTGAATGTAATTTCAATTTCTTCCATTCCTTCAAGTTTTATCCAATGTCCCAGACTGGTGGAGTAAATCTAAGTCCTTTGCATTCTTCCAAAGTTTATATTTCTTTGACTTATCAACACGTTCTACCGGTTTCTTACGTTTTTTTAAGGTTTTATCAAAATTTTTTGAATTTTATCAAGAGTTATAAAAAAATTAATTCTATCAAGAGTTAATAATTTCTTTTCAATTCCATCAATAGTTAATCAAAAGATTTTTTTTACTCCATCAAGAGTTAATAAAAATTTCTGGAATTCCATCAAGAGTTATAACAAGCTTTTGGATTTTGGATTCCATCAATAGTTAATAGAAACTTCTGGAATTCCATCAAGAGTTATCAAAATTTCTTGAATTCCATTAGGAGTTAATAAAAAAATTGAATTCCATCAAGAGTTAATCAAAACTTCTGGAATTCCAAGCTTTTGGATTGATTCCATCATAGTTCAATGACTTCTTCCTGATCATAAGTCATTCAATTCTTGGAATCAAAGAAAATAAAATTTGGATTCCATCAAGAGTTATTACAATTTTTCTTAATTCCATCAAGAGTTAAATTCCTTTGAATTTTGTCTAGGATTAACCCAATTTCTCTGAACTGTATCATGAATTACTCTAAATTACTTCACTTCAATCACGATTTGTTCTTAACTTTTCTTAGATTTTATACTTTTTCACCACTTTCTGATTTCATTATGAATTCCATTCCCTTGAGAAGTCATAAATATTTGGGTATAGGTTCCTGCAATTATAGATTTTTAATGCTTATTCAGTAACCATGAATCACAGGTTTAAAAAGCTATAACTAGATCATTATAGTTATCCATGAGACCCATGATCTAAACAGCGTTTTAGTAATAGTCCCCAGAAATATATAGAAATGTTACTATAAAATAAAGATCGTCATGATTCAGGACACGGTAACCCGGAGAGAATGTTTAACGTGTGATAACAACCAACCTTCCAACTTATAATTGAATCCACGTAAGAAAATTATGAACATGAATAAAAATGGCATTATAGAAATGACCTTTTTACATGCTCAAATGTGTTCATTATCACTAAAGCCCGAAGCAAAATATAAAATATTCGACGAAAAATACTGAAATCTGGCAACTCACAAGATAAAACCCCTTCTGACCGACTGACTGGACAGAATCCTAATTAACCTGCGCGGAATTACCTGGAGAGGAAGGACCTCACCTTGGGCATTCCACAACTTCCTTTCTAGATCGTTTTGCTATGCGGCGAAAGTTTACCGTCGTATCACATTGTCTAGCACGTCTGTAAGGAACTGTTGCAGAACTTTTTTTTATGCAATCGTTTTTTATATATTATATATATATATATAATATATATATATATATATATATATATACATATATATGTGTGTGTGTGTATATACATGTATATATATATATATATATATATTATATATATATATATATATATATATATATAATATATATATATATATATATATATATATATATATATATATATATATATATATATATATAGATATATATATATTAAATATATATACATCTACAAGCCACAAAACAAGTATTTCAGCGCAGCGAAAGCTACCACGGAAACCATAAATCTGAAGGTACGGATGAATTAGGCATAAGGTATGAGAACGTGTCAAAGACTTCTCGAGAGTGATCTAGGCCTTGGGCAATGGGGAATCTGTTCATCCCTGATGTCACGCCTGCATTGCTAAGCTCCCGAGGAATGAGTAACCATATCTGTATATGTTTCTCTGTGAATGAATTTTTTGGGCGTAAGAAATATCTTTAATATCCGAGTCATTCGACGGATCTTATTTCGTGAATTATGTGAATTAGGAAGGAATAAAATGAATGCTGAGAAATTCCCCCACCCTTTCTTTCTTCCGTGTAATTGAGACATCCTTGGTTTCAACTAACTTCTTTGGATGAAAATATCTAAAAAGCAATAGAGAAGGATATAAAAGTCTTAAATCGAGATTCGAGACACACCGATATGGCAACAAAAGGTGTAGTACTTCATGCAGATCCTTGACTGCTGTTTTAAAGCATTTCGGAAAAGTTCGAAAATTTAAGGTAAAATCATGTGATCTTCAGATACTATACTTTCGCTATCTTTTCTTTGTCTCCGCTTCTCTTCACGTCTTATTACGTCCTCTCTTCTCTCTCTCTCTCTCTCTCTCTCTCTCTCTCTTTTCTTTGAATAATGTTTTACTATTGAGCTTGGCAGCTCTACAAAATTTAGGCGAAGAAACAAAGTAGAAGCGACGTCACAACTTGAACCCGTTTCAAGAATTCAGTAAATTCACAAGTGGCTAATTAACGAGATGAATGGTATTTCCCACCACTGAATGTTGCCATGTCAAAGAAGTGTTAATGATCTAGTAAGCACATGAAATGGGAATGAATAATAGCTGTACAAAACCGAACGATCTTTCAAATAAATAGCACCTGATCTCAAGGATAGGAAGTAATTTCAGGAATTATTATTATTATTATTATTATTATTATTATTATTATTATTATTATTATTATTATTATTATTATTATTATCATCAAAATTGCCCATCAATGGTGGGAAATTAAACGCATAGAACACGTGTGTCAGCATCGCTTATTTAGTGTTTTATTAAATCAATAACTCACAATGCACAATGCGTTATAAAACACAAATTCCCTTACATTTCACTGTTGTTTCTCGTATGGCAGTTGAAAGAGGGATGAGTGCTCGATGTAAACAACATTTCAAACCACAAAGTTGAGCTTGCTTTGAGATGTTCGGAACTGATCATCTCCATAGGATACTCAAATATGTTGGCAACCCCCATGCATGGGTGTCACTAAGGTCCCATGTGGCCGCTGCAAAAGTATGCGTCAGATATCCTGATTTAACTTTTATTTGAGGAAGTATTTATGAATTTATAGAAAAAAAATTATACCTAGGAAACCAATGGTCTCGTTATAGCCATATAAGGCTAGAAACCATACTCGATCAAAGCTCTACCTAATAGTTTTTGTTTGGTTTAAATCCGTCAAACCGTTTAGCCGTGATTAAATAACAGACAGACGATATGACGCCCATTATTATTATTATTATTATTATTATTATTATTATTATTATTATTATTATTATTATTATTTTTCGATTTATGCACATCCGATGGCTGAGGGGTGATTATTCATTATGATTATTATTATTCAAATTCTACGTTCCATTGCATAATATCACCAACTGTGAAAAAATGGATGATTAGAATAAGAGACACTATACGGAATAGACACATTAATCAACCAGTAAATAATATCCATCCGATACGTTACCGGAATGTCCTAATCAGTTTCCAATAAAGTGGGTCACGCTTATCCGGTATGATCAAGTTTAAGCAGACTCTCTCTCTCTCTCTCTCTCTCTCTCTCTCTCTCTCTCTCGTCTCTGCTCACTAGTTACGTTGCTAATGAGACATGCTTAGTATTGATACAAACCAAGAAAATTCTAGTTCAAGAGGAAAAGTTCTCTCTCTCTCTCTCTCTCTCTCTCTCTCTCTCTCTCTCTCTCTCTCTCTCCACAGTCGCGTTACTGAGGTGACATGCTCAGTATTGATTCAGGCCAAGAAAATTCTAGTTTGAGAGGAAAAGTCTCTCTCTCTCTCTCTCTCTCTCTCTCTCTCTCTCTCTCTCTCTCCAGATCTGTTGCCGAGGAGGCAAGCATGCTATGATGAAAACAAGAAAAGAAAATGACAAGGAATTAAAATTTCCCCTTAAAAATGCCGTTTTAGGGGTGTTCAGTATGAATTAAGAACTGGAATTTTATTATAAAATCTTTCATAGGTTGGGCTACCATTATTATTATTATTATTATTATTATTATTATTATTATTATTATTATTATTATTATTATTATTATTAGCACTTCCATCTAACTTCCCATTCACGAGAGCAGAGGTATAAAAAAAATGGTGCGAATCCAATGGAAAAGGAATTCTTCCTAAATCGCATAGAGCTTAGTTTCATCTGATGTAGAGACAATCAGATCATCAAACATGTGACACACACACACACACACACACAAAACAGCATTTTCATAACTTTGATAGAAGGTAACTTATAATAAGGGACAACGGTATTGGTTTTGTATCCTAGACCCTCAAGTTCTGCTGTAATATTATGTCAACGAATTTCAGAAGTGCATGGCTACCGCTTCGCAGAAAAATATTCGATGATTTGTTTGGAGACAGGAAAACAAATATCTTGTCACATTCGGATAGGCAAAAAAGCAAGAACTCTTCTAACTGCTGAGGTGTTTGTTTTGAAAGGCTATGCACATTTGTACAAGAGTAACGTTGTTATTTATCTACCTTTTGAGGTTGAAAATGGAAGCAGGAACAATAGTATTGACCATATGAGTTTACAACTGAAGTCTAAGGAGATTTGAAATTAAAATTTTTGGAGGGTATTGGCTATTAATGTCAATCAAGTGAAAGGGTGTTGTATTATGCTGGGTGATTTGGATACAATAGTAGGCGACCTTGATATAACTGATATGAGTGGCATATTTCGGTTAGTAAAAGTGAATGGACATGAAATGAACTTTCGAATGTTTCGTGACAACTTGAAAAAAATGAATGAAACTGTTGAAAGATTATATGGAAAAGAAATAAGGGAAGAAAAAGTTTCACTCTTAGTGTTTTTGAAAAAAAAATGGTAAAACGATATTTTAACAGCAAATAACTAAGTGTCGACGACACATTTTATTGTATTGTTATACAGAATGGAAAGTCAAACAAAAGTACTATACAGGTAAAAGAAGAATTGGGTTCTTTACTGAAGGTACTACAACGACGAATGAAACTGCTTTGAAAATGAGAAAATACCTTTCATAAAAGCAGAAAGAGTGGATGAACTTTTGCTTCTGAATAAAGACACAGACGAGGCAATGGTGAGGAGTTTTCAATGGTCGGTGGGATTGATGACAGACCTACAAAGGTGAAAAAATAGCAGCTTGAATAACAGCAAAATAGATGACAGGTGAGGTAAGCGGAATTTATTTTGATAGCAGGTGCAAATCAAAAGGGACTATATATACTGCAATACAGGTATAGGAAACAGATAGCCAAGAAGAAAATAAGAGAAAGATATATTAAATCTAAGTTAGGTACTCTGAGTTATTTGCTTACAAATCATTACCCAAAACTTAGTCTGAATGAGTGTTACTATTTATAAACCAATACGTGACTTCTGCTGATCGGCATTGGTTAAATTCAGCACATTAAGGCTAAATAACTCCAAGAAATCTAATGTTAGCCTATCGCATGACGAGGAATTAAGAACCGATTGGCTATTTTAAGCATTGTTTATAGCAAAGTAGTGCTCAAATTAACTATTTACAATTTTCTTTGGGTTAAATATAAACAAGTGGCGGTTTAAGCCCGGGTTACCCAAACAAACATCAAGACAGTGACATTCCCATACTCAAATTAAATCTCCTTAGATTTCTGACACCTACTCTGTTCGGGTATTAACCCGTATGCATCCACCTTTGCGGCCTGTTTAGTGCAATCCCCTTGCGGATGAACGTGAAAACACAAATAAAAGAATGTAAATATTATAAAGAGAAAGAAAAGGCGGCATTTTTGTCTTTATGATATTTACAGACTTTTGTTCGTGCTTTTATGATCATCACCAAGGGGATTGTACTGAACACGCTGCAAAGGTGGATACACAGCGGGTCAATGCATCATTTAGTACCACGAAATACTTTGCATTCTACGACAATGTTGCCATAAAATCAATGAAATGAAGAATTTGTGGGCAGTAGCATTAAGTGCTATGTTTCAAGGTCCATCGACTATATTCCTTCTTTTTGTTGTTGGCAAGTTACTTGGGCAACGACTAGTACTCGATCTTTTATGTGTGAGTGCGTATGTGTGTGTGTGTTCCTTGTTTGCATGTTTTTGAGACAACAAGTAGAATTCTACTATTATATGACGAGAGAGAAAACAGTTGCTATTATATGACGAGTCTGTAGGATAGTTGCCATGTTCATAATAAATATGAATACTATTGGTGATTTATACCATAATATTATGAAGATTTGGTCTTAATTACTTTTTTTAATTGAAATCGTGAATAGACAATACGTTTAGCTAAATTTCTACAGTCCCGTCAGATCCTTTAAAACTATGTTAAAGAAATAAAACCTGGTTTTCTCTTCTGTGTACAATTTCCTGTAGATAACAAATGGATATTACATCTAAAATGTTTCAAGACAAATTAATAAGACCTGAACTCGGTCGCAACCTATGTGGTATTGAAGCTTGAGTGATTCCTTAAACAAGATTATTCATTCAATAAGCTTTACTATATCTTCCTGAATTTCATCTCTTCAGGCAAAGAGAAAGGAGATTGTCGTACAAGAAAATTCTGTCGAGATCGCTTCAAGGTAAGGTAGAGTACAAGGCCCCTAAAAGGACTCGGTTCTTCCGTGATTCTGTCGCTGAAATGAATATTATATTTTGTTAATGTGTCTGTGATGACAGAGAATCATCTGATCTGTTCTGTGAAGCTGGAAAGAGTGGCTTCATTTGATTATTCAGGAACCAGGGGCGTACATGTACTTATCTTTATTGATTTTTCATTCTTTGTTTCGTGTTTGCTTTTGTGATTTATGAAAATTCAGCTATAAAGCCCTTCAGCGCTTCGGACAGGGAAATGAACTAGCCGGAGTGGTTGGAAAGCAAGAATGAAGAAAGGAAGCGGAATGAGGGTAATGTAAAAAGCCAAAAAGTGGGTGCAGCTGGGAGCCAAAGGAAGGCAGTAAACGATCCTTAGTTTATTAATGTTTCCTTTATACTTATTCATTCATTTCTTTGTAAATTACATAACGTTATGAATTTTTCTTTATGCATCTTTGTGCAATTTCCTGTAGTATTAAAATAATAACTCAAAATGGCCTGGTTAAAACCAAGAGAATCTTAGGTCTCTTCACGAAGCATTTCCTTCAAGTTGAAGCACCCTTGATAACGGTGGTCCAAGAAAATACCGAACAGGGGAATGACAGAGAGATAAGAACGAGCCCTAGACACACCGTCCTCTCCTCTCTCAAGAGCGAAGCCAAATCAAACTTTATCATTATGGTACCACCAAATCTTGCAGCATAAGTGTCTGAGTCGCCAAGTTCAACTGGTGTCAGAGAATCGTTATCGCGGTGTTTTCCCCAAATTAACGACGCAACGCTGCAGAGCGATAAGGATCCACAAACATCTGGAGGGCAAAGAAGGCTGAAACACACCGACCACATAAATAAATCAACTTTACGTAATTTACCAATAAATTTGCCAAGCAGGAAGCTTCGTCTCGTGAGCGCTCAGTTATTGGCGCGTGTTCCTCGCCGATGCACGAAACCCACAGGTTGAAAAGGACAATGTTTTTTGGCAACTTTCTGCAATGAAGATTAGATTTACGTAACTTTAGCTATTTCTTTCGATGAACTCCTAGATAATTGGTGTTCCAATGCTCCCCTCCATCCATGATGTCCCACGACAACACACACACACACACGCACACACACACATTACAAATTAAATTCAAATAATAGATCTAGAAGTGAATCTTTGATATGCTTTGCTAAATGTGCTTGCTGAAACGTGAAACTGCAGTGACTAATGTTCTAACTGTTGTTTAAATTTGAAGATAGACCCTTCCTCCACATCGGTATTCCCCTTAGACTGTCTTTAAATTCAAATGGCTTAAATGGATTTAGACTATCTGATGTAAGAGCGGGATGTTATGCAGAGAGACGCAAATAGATAATTTGGTTTTTGTGTGCGATGTTTTACATATTCCCTTTCCAAATGGTATTATACAATATTTTTTGCAAGGAAAAAGATTTTCCAAGAAGAGAAAGTTGGATGTAAGGTCATCATTAACTTGTACACACACACAATCATATATATATATACACATACATATACACACACTATATATATATATATATATATATATATATATATATATATATACATCACACACGTATATATATATATATATATATATATATATATATATATTATATATATATGTACAAACAATATGTTTGATATGCTATGCATAGTAGCTAGACATGGAAATTTAGATGGTCCTTTTAGGTATAGGCATTCACCCTGAAACAGATTAATATCTGGAGTGAGATTTGGTTATTAATGCTTGACTGATATATTATTTCCATTTTTATTTCGTTTGTTTTTCTCTCTCTCTCTCTCTCTCTCTCTCTCTCTCTCTCTCTCTCTCTCTCTCTGTATAAAGGCTAATCGTCAATTTTGTCAATGGTAATAGTGTTTCAGTATAAACAAATTAACTAATATGGTCAAGAATAATTAATCAAAACAAGAATTAAGACTGTACAAAGAAGTAGAAATCAAACTGACACAAATTTATATAAGGAATTGGTTACTAGTTATATTTGTGTCAGGATTTGCCCAAGTGGATAATCATCGTCATGGTGGAGCCAAGACACACCGAGTAAGGCGATATTTAGCGTTGCCATTCAGTTGGCAACACATTTCGATGTATTCTCATGAGAGGGAAATGTATAATGAACGTGAGGATATAACAGAGGCTGAAGATACCACCAGAAAAAAATGTACTTATTCTCAAAAGAGGAATGTCTTTTTTTTTCTTTTTCTTTTTTTAAAGTTTAAATGGGCTTAAGCTTTCAAGAAATTGATACGTGCATCAACCTTAACGTTTTTTGTTATAAAGCTATATGGACGCATGTCACATACCGAATTCTATTAGTCGTTTGTATAATAAAAGAAAATCTTTTTATTTCTCATCTTCAGTAATTTTCAAAACAACTTATATAATGAGATAATAGTATTTTCTCAATTTTTTTTTTAAATACGATTGAATTTGCAAGAGGATTTAAATTTACAAAAATATTCTTACAACGCAGTTAAAAATATTTTAGACAGTCTCCCGGCGGTGGTAGACTATACAATCTTCATATTCTTAGAGGCTATTATCGTTACCTTCCTTCCAACGCCACGCTTAGGAATTCTTTACCTGCTCCCGTACTCTATCAGCTTTGGCATTCCTACTCCTGCTGCCACAACCCTGTCAAAGGAGGGTCTTTTGCTTCTTGTGAGGTTAAATGCACTATTTCCTGTTTCCTTTTCTTGCATTTTAGTTTTTAGTCATGACATACATACACTAGATTTTCAGTCATATCAAGAGAAAAAAAATGATGCTTCAGTAGAGCAACCTGTAATTAATGGGGTATCGTAACAATCTCTCTCTCTCTCTCTCTCTCTCTCTCTCTCTCTCTCTCTCTCTCTCTGGCATGCGTTATATCACCACATCCTGTTTATCATTTTCGTCTGGCATTCGGCCATCTCTGTTCTACGGATGTGCACGAAGAAAAATGATAAAGAATTATACATTATGTCACTACTTGCGAGCATGTGTGTGTGTGGGTGCTTATTGTCATTATAAATGCCAATGTGGTTCTCTATCAGTCAGGGAGCTTGTATTTATATGGGTGTTTGTGTATGTGTTAAAGCTTAAAAATTTCCACCTAACGTTCATAGTTTATTTTCCTTTCAGACTATTTTTTTCTTTTAAGATTGAAAAAATCATGTATTGTTCCTTCATGCACACATATGTCATACGTTGCTATTTTACTTACAAACACAAACACACACACGTACAAACACATATACATAATTATATATAAACATATATAGATATACTGTATAGTATGATATATAAATATATATATATATATATATATATATATATATATATATATATATATATATATATACATATATATATATATATATATATATATATATATATATATATATTATATATATATATATATAATATATATATCTGTGTGTGTGTGTGTGTGTCGCGCGCGCGTGTGTGTAAAAGAGAAACAAAATTGAAAGTCATTTCAAAAACAGAATAATTTGGACCAGTAAAACAAAAACAAAAACAAGAAAGGAAGGATGGCAAAAAATCGCCCAGTATCGTTAAATCTAGCATGCCAAGGAAATGTCTCATTGCTCCCAAATTGCCTGATTTGCCCCATGAATAAGAAACACATTTTCTTCAGTTCAGCATCATCACAACTGTGACGGAGACTAAAAATAAGTCGTTATTTAGTGGTCACTTTTATGACGCGCAAAATTACAAATATAGATATATTATATTAGATACCAATACTTATAAAGGATGAATACCTCTTATTTTTATCAAGTTAGAGGACGGTTTCCTAGAGTAAATGTAAAGCTAGAAGCCACCCGTCATATCTGTAATAATAATAATAATAATAATAATAATAATAATAATAATAATAATAATAATAATAGGTACCCACAGTAACATGAGTCTTGAAATGGAGTAACAAATCCATAGACTGATATGTATACAAACATGTATGAGTCGTGGACTATGAAGCTTTCTGCAAAGGCCCGGTGGTGGTCTGTCCTATAGCGCTGTCAGAACGCACGATTACGGCTACTTTAACCTTAAATAAAATAAAAGCTGCTTAGGCTAGAGGGCTGGAATTTGGTATGTTTGATGGTTGGAGGGTGGCTGACTAACGTACTAGTTTGTAGCCTTCAGTCCTAAGTAGTTTTGAAGCTCTGAGGGCGGACAGAAAAGTGTGGACGGACAGCCAAAGCCGGCTCGTTAGTTTTCTTTTACCGAAAACTAAAAATTGAATCCAGGCAGAGAACTTTCGGGAATCTGTTCGAGCAGATTCCTGAAAGCTCTCTGTAACGAGTAACGATTTATTTTTAAATATGTGTATCCATACAATCATGCATTATTGTGTATTGTTTTCTCCAATAATAATAATAATAATAATAATAATAATAATAATAATAATAAAAGTCTTTCGAGATTTAGGTAACCATTGAATTAATTAAGAAAAAATTTGTCCCTTTATAGTACTTCTTTCATCTGCTTAGTACTATTCCTTAGGCAGTCTTGCTGTATTAGTTGCCCATTCATCTGAATTTGTATCATTACCTAAGATAAATGTAATCGGTTTTGTACATAATCCGCTCTCTGAACAAAGCTCGAAGTTTAAGTACTGACCCGTGTTTGCATGTCTGTTTTTGGTCCAGATAAGAGGTCTTCTTAAAATGTACAAATAGCTCTTATTTGCATCTTTGAGGACTGGTGAACTAGTGGCCGTGGAAAGGTTGGTGATACTTTGAGACCCATCCGGATTTGTCTCAGAAATTTCGATAACAATGTGAGACTTTTTCTCTTATTCTACATACTCTTTTGAACATAATATTACAACTCTTTGTTACATCACGGACCCGTCAGCAAAGCAGAGAGAGAGAGAGAGAGAGAGAGAGAGATAAAAAGAATCGATATCATCAAAATAATTGTAGCAGCAAAAAATTTTGAACCAAAAGATTTTGCTCGGAATTACTTTCATTGCACATTTGTCGGAATTTATTATTTGCAGCGTCATTACGTCTCAACACATCCAGTTACGTTTTTGTTGCAGCATGATGATTCAAATATTTTTTTAGATAAAAAGTTTAACCACTGCATCGTTATTTCTTCAAATGGCATTGAAAAGGTCACCAGTGAAAAAGGTCAGACGCAGAATCCCACAAGACCGAAGAAATTGACGTAGACAGAAGGCATGGCACCGAAAATCCGATTGTCACCCTTACCCATTATCAAAAGGAATACATTGCACATAACTTAGAATTTTGACATCTATGGAAATGCCTAGGATACCGACTGGAGCATGAATGCTATAGCAATTAATAGCGTAGGAGTTATTGCACTACCACAGGGCAAATACAAACTATTTGAAATTGACACATCTAAAGTATCATGAAGATATCACGCAGTAAGATACAAGAGTTAGTCTTTAAAATCAATCACTCTGTGAGTGCTATTCACATCGCAATTGCAATCTACGGATTACCTAGTATATATCGCAAGGAGATTACGTGACATTACATTGGAGTCACCTGTTATATCACCGTAACGATACGTGACATCGTATTCGATTTCAACAGACATGCATAGGATGACATCAGAAGATTGCATGCTAATATCGATGGTTTGCACAGGATATCATCAAGATGATACCCGATGGTACATTAGAAATCGACAGAAATTCCTCAGGATGTCAGCAGCAAAATGAACGACTTTTCAAGTCCAAGTTACGGACAATGATTGGGAGATGAAAGGCTTTACATTTAAGAAACTATGACGTTGGCGACTGTCGCTAGGTGAAAGAGTCATTCATATCCTTTCAACCAACGGCATTAAGAGTCAAGTTCCGTGATATGATCGTCCCATGGCAAATTAAAGTAGAAAGCTGTAATTCAATCAATCAAATGTCCATTTTCAGTGATCTATAGATTACGCTTGTAGGGAAAAATTAATCACGTAGTGTACTGCATTTCGGGCACAGAGTTTAACAGACTCTTACATACAGAAGCAAAGGAGGTATGCAACATTCTGACAAAATCAGCAAACTGCCATGTCATTGTAAAGAATTTCCAGCCTCTGAAGGTTCCTTATCTATTTACGCATGATTATACATATACATACATATGATGTAATTAGAAAAGGAGGCGAAGAACCACTAAATCTCTTCCAGCTGTTGGACCACATTAACATTCCAAGCAATCCCCAAGAATTCCCGAAGACAGAAGCAGCTCCAATGGAGACGAAAGCGTTTCCGGAATCAGTGAAGATGGCGGCAAGTACTCGAGATATTGTCCGGGTTTACCTATTCCTGCCCGCTGAGTACCTCAGAATAACACCAAGATGTCCCTGCCCATTCGGAGTTCAGGCATCGAAGAACACCGTCAGGATTCGCCTTTGTATTTCTCCTGAACGCAATGTGGAAAGCTGTCTACCTACAGGCAAGGAGCAATGGTTCCAGTTAATGATGTTTATCCTACAATGGGCTGCGAAATGACTGGTTCCGGGACTCTGCAAAGGATTCATCTGTTTTCAACATAAATGAAGAGACACGCCAAAAGGATCATTTTGGCAAGCTGACAGAGAAAAGAATGGGGAATCGCCCATTCCCGGTAAAAATAAACCCCCATCTCTATGATGCTCTGTTGGTGACGATGCCCCAGGGGTGAGATCACTTATGATCGACAAAGGCCGCATATATATATATATATATATAATATATATTATATATATATATATATATATTATAATATATATTTATTTATATATATAATATTATATTAGTGAAATCGAATATAGCAAGGAAGACTTCAGAACATAAAAAAGCAGAATTTCTAAAAAACACAGCTACTTCATCTACTTTTATACGGAACGAATACATCGCACAGTTACGTAAACACGTTTGACTTTGATCCGACTAAATCCGGCTGGAATTCCACGAAAGAACTCTCCAGTGCCATTAAACCTTGAATAATGTGGTTACTCGAGGCATTGTCGAGTCATCCTTTACGTCACTAAAATTACTGGGAATTCCAACTTTTGTGATAGGTATTCAATACTCTTATAAAAGGTAGCTGAAGTTGCAGATACAACTCGTTTAGCAATTGAGAACATTCAGTTTCTACGTTGATATAAAAAAAAATGTCCAGAGAATCTACTTTGCTCGTCATTGGGCTTTATTGCTCATGAAAAAAAATAGTATTGCTCAGTATAAAATGGAACTGAATTTAAATTGAATACTATAGATCCCATGATCTTGGAAAAGATAGATCAGCACAAGGTGTTATAGAATGATAAGAATTTTTACTTGGGTATTTGAGAACGAATAATACTCTAGTGGTAATTAGAATAATAGATTGCAAATCATTTTCTTTGTTAAGAATATTCAATGGTAATGTATTTTCTGAAGTACTGAACTTAGACACAGAAAGCAAAAACTTGGGCATACTGTTGCTGTTGTTGTTGTTGTTAAAGCTGTGGTTGTTGTGTCTGTTGCTGTTGCTGTTGTTGTTATGGGTAAAGCTGTGGCTGTTGTATCTGTTGCTGTTGTTGTTGTTATAGGTAAAGCTGTGGTTGTTGTATCTGTTGCTTTTGTTGTTGTTGTTATGGGTAAAGCTGTAGTTGTTGTATCTGTTGCTTTTGTTGTTGTTGTTATGGGTAAAGCTGTGGCTGTTGTATCTGTTGCTGCTGTTGTTGTTGTGATGGGTAAAGCTGTAGTTGTTGTATCTGTTGCTTTTGTTGTTATATATTTCCCAGACGCACCTTGACTGGCTGCATTAGGCCAAGGGCCCGTACTGGTATGAGACCGGTTTAATCTAAACCAGCCAACCAACCGGTGTTGCCTGAAGATGAGAGTTTTTACTTGAAATTTCCACCTTCGGTTGGGGCAGATAAAGAA
>NC_087203.1:72080306-72120306 GCF_015104395.2 Macrobrachium nipponense | reverse complement strand
TGTAGGAGAAGAAAAAAATAGTATCTGAACTTGCTTTTTACGTAATGGCAGTTTTTCAAATGTAGCATGTCCACTTTATCTATTCTCTCTCTCTCTCTCTCTCTCTCTCTCTCTCTCTCTTCCTTTTTATAATGTAAGACGGTTCTTTCTTTCAGAACATTGTATTACTTTTTATTTATAATACATATATATATTGTATATATATTATATATATCATATATATATATATATATACAACACACAGACACACACACACACACACACACACATATATATATATCTATATATATATATATATATATATATATATATATATATATATATATATACTATATATATACATACTATATATATATATATATATATATATATATATATATATATATATATATATATATATATATATATATATCCTGTTTCAAGGATATTCCAGTGGTTTCTAGGACGCGTTTTTTTTCTTTTTATCTCCTTCTCGCGATGGCATCATTTACTTTCCCGAAACTAAACTAAATATTTGGTCAATTTCCGCTGCCTAAAACACACCAAAACTGCCGAGTCTTATTCAGAATTAATTTGTCACTGTGCCTCTGTCTGCCTTCCTTTGAGGACATTTTCATCCATTCACTCCAAATACGTTTTATACTTTTTAATATTTTTCTCGGCACTGTCCTAGCTATCCATATTTACTCTCATCTGCTTTCTATAGTTTTCCTCAACAATCTCCATACTGTCTAATATTTTTCTCAGTACTGTCTCTGCTTTTTATATTTTTTCTTAATAATTTCAACGCTTTCCAGAATCTTTACTTTTTATATTTCCCCAGTACTTTCTACGCTTTCTACACTTTGAAAGTACTTTCTATGCTTTCTACATTTCTCTCGCTCTGTAAATAGTATTTATATACTTCTTTAAGTACTTAATATGATCTCTAAACTTGTCGCAGTACTTCAGGCGTTTTTTTAATGATCAGTACTTCTTTGAAAACGTTGCGCTTCTCTAAGCATTTCCCAAGCTTCCTCAGCTTCTCTGAAGACTTCCTCAACTTCCTCTACTTTTCTCAACATTTCCTAAGCTTTAATCTTTCTCTCGCCGCTTCCTAAGTATGTACTGCTTCTCTCAATCCTTTCTAGGCTTGATCTATTTCTCTCAGCCCTTTTCAAGCTTGTTTTACTGTTCTCAATCCTTTTCAAACTTTTTCTGCTTCTCTCGACCCTTTTGTAAGCTTGTTCTACGCTTTCAATCCTTTCTAATATTGTTCTACTTCTCTCGGCCCTTTCTAACCGTGTATTACTTCTCTCAATCCATTCTAAGCTTGTTCTGCTTCTCTCAAACCTTTTTACGCTTGTTCTACTGCTTTCAATCCTTTCCAAGCTTTATCTGCTTCTCTCGATCCCCTTTAAGCTTGTTCTACTGTTTTCAATTCTTTCTAAGCCTGATCTACGACTCTCAACCCTTTTTAGCTTACTTTACTGTTTTCAATCCTTTTTTAAGCTTGTTCTGCTTCTCTCAGCACTGAAGCCTTTTCCTACTTCTCTCAGTGATTACTAAATTTATTCTACTTTCTCTCAACAATTCTTAAACTTGGTTTACGTTCCTTACTGCTCTCCTAGCTCGCTCAACTTTCATCAGCACTTTCTATGCGTGCCCTATACTCTAAACACTTGAAAATCTAGCTCAACTTCTCTTAGAACTTCCTACACATAGTGTACTTCTCGCAACACTTCCTTAGTTTGCTCTACTTACCTTAATACTTCTCAAATCTGTTGTACTTTTAACATTTCCCCCATCTTGTTCTACTTTTATTTACATTTCCCAAGTCTGCTTTATTTTTAACACTTCCCCCTCTTGCTCTTCTAATCTTAACACTTCCTAAGTCTGCTCTACTTATCTTAACACTTCCCAAGCTTGCTTTACCTTTTTTAACACTTCCCAAGTTTGCTTAACTGCTCTGAACACTTCTAGACTTACTCTACCTCTCTGAACACTAACTGCGGTCTGCTCTCAACATTTCCTAAGCTCTCCTACTTTTCTCAATACTTTCTAAGCTTGATTTTCTTTTCTCTACACTTCCGAGGATTGCTCTGCTTATTTCTTTTAACATTCCTTATACTTGCTATGCTTCCCTCAACATCTCCCAAGGTTGCAAGACTTTTAACTCTGAAATTGCTCTTCTGTTTACAAAACTTTCTAAGGTATTCCATATTTTTGTTTACTCGGGGAGTAAGCCTACAACTACTTTGTTGTTGTTGTATTTCTTGTTCTTGTTGAGGGGGCAGGAAAGGTCTATGGAAAAGCCTAAAAAGGCGAAAAAGGTGTTACGCCTTGAGTTAACCTAACTTAAGGATACAGGAATTTTAGGATAGGATATTTATGATTCATTTATTAAACACAAAATGGAAAAATAAGTCATGTGCATGTTAAACACTTCAGATCAATTTATTTCTAATAAAATATAGCGTATTTATTTTCATTTTCGGTGGTGAAACACGTCCCCTCAAACAAGCTGGAGGTCGGGTCACGCCTCGTTTTTTAGGTATTTCTAAATGCTTGCTGTATTCTCTCAGCACTCGCTAGGTATGTTCTCTCTCAGGATTTGCCAATGTATGCTTTCCGTATTTTTCTCAGTAATTGTTTTGCTTTCTAGACTTTCTTCAGTAGTACTTTCTATACTATTTATAATTCTTTTAGTATTTTCTAGAGCAAAAACACGTAATAAGTTCAATGCTTTCTCAGTTCTTATTTGTGCATCTCGCAAATCTTCTCCTAGGCTTTACTTATTGTTCTCCTTCCCCTTTATCGAACATAATATAGATTTAGCTTCAGTTTAAATGCCTCTTATCGGTCAATGCTTAAATCATTTTTTACACTTTCCTTAATTCCCTCTGCACTCTCTGTAAGTCGGAACATCGCTTACACAACAAGAGAAAAAACAAGAATTGTACCCAAGATGCCTTTCACGCTGCGTCCATCTCGATTTTTTTACTCTTCCTTATATCCAGTTTTTCTTTAGTTTTTTTCCCTGCTTTTTTTTTAAGAGTTGCAGTTCGTTTTAACAACGCCAGATTGTAGTTTCGCCCTTTTTGATTCGCCTTGGCAATAGCCTTAGCATATCAAAGTATTTAAAGATGGTCAAATGAGAGCCTTACTTTATCTTTCTCTTTTGAAAAGAATTGTCATTTGCTTATTAAAAACACTGCATTGTAAACCTAACATTGAAAAACACCCTATGATAAAAGAACAACGCTACTTTTGCTTAGGTTGGCCTTACTTAGGTTAAGTTAGACTAGGTTCTAATAGGGGAGAGGATTCATTTATGTGGACAGGTGAAGTGAGAGGGACTACAATGCAAGGGTGTTTGTTAGGGGTGGAGGGGTGGTCCCTGGATCCTGTTTTTTAATCCTGGTGAACAAGACGTAGTTATCGTGAACTAAGAAACCCATTAACACCGTTTCTATTTTTCGTAAAAAAGTTTTCCAGGTGAAAGTAATGCAACAGTAACAAACTATGAAGGACTGTTGACAATTAGCATTTACAAATGAACATAGTGCAACATACCACTGGGGGAACTAGTTCTCAAACTACCGATATCGTGAATTGAAATGTCTTAATGACAGTTATTACTCATTTACCTTGAGTAATATCGAGGAGGGGGTTCTGATTGTCAAAAATCTTATTCTATAATTGAAAAGCCGAGTTTAGTTTTAAGTTTTGGATTATTTTGTATAATGTTGGAAACTCTCCTTAAAGCCGCGTCGCCGAACGCACAATTAAAAGTTAGGCGTAAAACAACCGCTACAGTAGTTCGTGAACTCCTATGACAGCAAAAAATATTGACTAGAATCCAAAAGAGAAGCGCAGCTCTTATAGAGAGAGAGAGAGAGAGAGAGAGAGAGAGAGAGAGAGAGAGAGAGAGAGAGAGAGAGAGAGAATTTTTTAAAGTTTTATGGGCAAGTACCATTTATGTAAATGTTAGATATAATGAGAGCACCGGTAAACAAATATAAATAAATAGATAAATAGAAATGGAATGGAGCATATTCACTTACTTTACCTTCCACAAGGTACCAGTGAAATTGAATTCTAGCAGACCGAAACTGGGGGCAGAATTGGAAAGTCATTTGCACAGGTCATCAGATAAATTGCAAACGGTGTCGCCGAGGAGAATCTTGTTCAGTTTCATTGCGATCAGGTTAACCGTGAAATCTACGCATTAAATTTCCAGCATCGAAATTTAACTCAGGGGATACTGAGTACAAACCTGTCTCGTTGATGAAACCACAATTAAAGAAATAAATCGCTTTATTACATTGGCAATTGTTTCTGTAAAATCGGTGCTACTTCGGCTTGTTATTAACGCGTCACCTACTCTGAGGTTCTAGTACTGAACTTCTTTCGACCTTATTAATCCCACTGTATAGCAGGGTCGGCCGCTCGAGTCAACTTTTTCATCTATTTCGATTCCTTGCATCTTCTTCCCCTATTCCCACCTCACCCTGGATATCCCTCATCACGACAGCCATCCATCTGATCTGCTGACGGCCCCCAAACTACTCCTCCCCATCTGTGGCATGTTCTTAGCTCTCTTGACTGGTTCCACCTCCTCTCTTCTTATTATATGGCCATAGCATCTCAGACGAGTTTCTCTAGCCTTCTCCTTTACATTACATATACCACACATTCTTCTTATAATATCTTGACTCTCCCTCCTTTCCAGTATGGTAAATGTAAAGTAGACGGACGGACGAAGTTATCTCTTATTAATATAATTTGTCGACCACTGAATTTAGAAATGGGTGTATATAATACTCAAGTAGATCCCCGAATGGCTATAGTAGATTCACATCAACCATGCATCTGGTGTCTAGGCCAGTCCCTTACGACGCTCCTGATTGGCTGTTGATAAGCCAATCACAGGGCTAGAAACTCAGTCTCACTCGAGAGTTCTCATAGACAGGATATATGTTCCACCTCTCCTGAGAGATAGGTCTTTCAAAAGTATTTCCTCAGGAGAGGTGGAATATACGTAAATAAATCCTGCCTATTTGAATTCTCTCGAGAGACTGAGAGTTTCCAGCCCTGTAATTGGCTTATCAACAGCCAATCAGGAGCGTCGTAAGGGACTGGCCTATACATGGCAGATGCACGGTTGATGTGAATCTACTATAGTACTAAACACGGTGTACCAAGGAGCTTCCGCCTCGGAGTAGGTGACGAGTAAATAACAAGCCAAAGTAGCACCATAAAATCCACAATCAAATACGGTGAACAGAAGGAAGGAAATCTAACTTTCCGTTCATGAGTATTACGCTTGACAGGACTCTAAAGCACACTTGGACACAACCAAAAGAATGTTTCAAGGAGAATTTGAAAGGGGTTTCTTTTTTTCCTCCAGAAATGGGACCTTAATATTATCATCCTTTTTCGGGACATATCAGGCATCAGTCTTTTTTTCCAAAATTGTTTTCTACGTAAAGGTTTTGAATTAATCTTTGTGAACGATGCAAGAAAGTTTCAACGGTTTTCGTATGGAAAAAAAAAAAACCGGCTATAATATAGTTTTGACTGGTGCGCAGCTGATTCTAACGGTCTATCCAGTCTGTGTGGTTTAATACCTTATATTGCTTGATTTATATTTTTCTAGAAACTCATATTTGACGTTAAAGCAAAATTATATTTTTTAAGAAGGACTATATATGTCTCACTTCACATATATCTGTTCTTTTATTTGTTACCTAACTTATCTATTTTTCGTTATTATTCAGATAAAATGAAAAACTATTGCTGGGTTTTTAACTTTAAACACCGAACGTAGCAACCGTTGAACCGTTCAGGTAATGTTTACACTCTAATCTGTATCTTATCCAACGTGATCTCTCTCTCTCTCTCTCTCTCTCTCTCTCTCTCTCTCTCTCTCTTAATATATCTAGCATTTTCATAAGTGGTATAGCCTCAACGGTTCTCTCTCTCTCTCTCTCTCTCTCTCTCTCTCTCTCTCTCTCTCTCTCTCTCTCTAACTTAGGGTTAGGCATTACACATTTTTTTCCTCTACCATCGAAATCATAACACGTCATGATTAAATGATTTATGTAAAGTTGTCAGGCGTCACTGAAATGTAGTTAAGTACCAATTTAATGGCATTAGCCATGAGGGTTCGATGAGCATTGTTTGTTTGCATGCTTACGCGCGCGAGCAAGCATGTGGTGAGTGTATATGTGCTGCGCTTATCTACGCGCTTAAACTACAAACTTGATAAGACATCGAAAGTTACCGAAAGCCCGGACAATATCAGTGCTATTAAAAGTGATGAATCACTGTACTTTATGGGCTGCGTAACGACCCAAAAATCTATGATGCTCTCAAAGGGGCTTATCAGCTTAGTTTTAAATGACCTGCATCGCGTTGTTCTAGGCTGGTATCTCTGTATGTCACGGCACCACAACAGGGTTTTACAATGGTTAATGCTTTCAGTTTCTAAGTTCTCTCTCAAGAGATAAGTCTTTCTAAGCTTTCTATATCTGTAGTCAACAAACGACTGTCAGGTTCTGAGAAAATTGTTTCCAAATAAAGGCGTTGTAAAGAAGTTATATATATTGTAACTTCTTACATCAATACTACTTTACTCTGCTTCCATGGAAATATTTTCTTGAGTGCATTCAGATATTTTTTTCATAACACTCTCCGACCACTCAGTTCTATTAATAGTTTTTGCCCCAAGTGTACAGAATTAATAGACATGTTCAATTCATTCGCTTAGAATTGAAAGCAATGCTTATTTCATGCGTTCAGAGTACAAACCAAGGTACTGTTCATGTAATAAGGAAATCAGCGCTCGACCTGAGGGCATTACTCCCGCTATGAACTCAGAATTGGAGGCAATGCCCCACTGTGTGCTCGAAATCCATAACAAGGCTCCTCGCGCGCTTAGGGATCACAACTTAATTCCGAACAATGTCCAGTCTTTGTAGTCAGAATTTAAGGCAACGCTCCCTCTGAGTACTCAGAATTAAAAACAAAGCTCTCACCGAATTAAAAACAATGTTCTCATTGTGGTGTGATGATTTGAAACAATGCTATAACTGAGAGTTCAGAAGTCATGTCATGCTCCCTTTGTATTCTTAGTAGGCAGGGCAGTTATCCAATAAAACAGATGGTAATGCTAATATCGGAGACGAGCAAAATCGAGAATTATCATGATAACAGTTCCAGAAGAATTGTCTCGCCTTGTTTTAAACGGACTTGGGCAGTGACCCGAAGTCCCCTAAAAGAGAAGCAAGACATCTGACCATTTAGTAATGTAAGGTCCCTTCACAAAAAAAAAAATCATAGGAAACTATTTTAATGTGTAAAATGATGAAAGAAATAGTTGGATCTAGGGGAAAAGTTGGCAAATATTGTGGCGTAAAATCACAACATTTTGATTAAAATACATAGAAAACACATTCTTACAGAGATTAATTAACTTACAGGGAGAGAAATTTTGGGGGAACAGAAAAAAGAATGATTATGACAGTAAAATGAATGAGAAAAGGAGCATTTTAAGGGGTAAAGTTGAAAATTACTTTCAATCATATTCTCTTGTCCTGACGTTGGTCTTACGAAATATTTTTCCGGAAGATGGTAGGGATATATTCTGACAAGCCAATATTAAATAATCCATTGTGAAGATTATACCATGAAACAAGTATGTTAAAACATATTTTGGTTAAGCCATTATCATATTTTGAGAAACTAGAAAAAACTAGAAAAAAACATTTGAATATAGGAAACTTGGTCTTTAGATTATCTTTATTTTTGCAGAAAAAGGGGTACATTAAAAAAATATCCCCAGAGAAAAGTCGATCTGAAGAAAGTTCATAATTTTCACCTTCTGCACGAAGAGAAAGCAATTTTTATACAGTGAATTACTCTGAAGGAAAAAAAAATTTTTTTACGGAAAATTTGGGACTATTTGGCTTGTACCATAAGAATGTGAACATTATTAAATAATAATGAATAAACGCACCGCTTTATAATTTCGAAATCTTTGCATAAATTTGCAAGTAAACATCGGCCCAGAATTTTTTTGCAGTATAAAAAATGACGCAATGCTAACTTAATTGGGATTTCCTGCATGTGCTCGGTTTCGCAAAAATGGAGATTTAAATTTCAGTCCGTGATTCTGCATTCATTTATTTGAGAAAGGATGAAATAGCATTTCGTCGTCGTGCTCTCTCTCTCTCTCTCTCTCTCTCTCTCTCTCTCTCTCTCTCTCTCTCTCGTAGCAATATCATCTTTGTTTTCTGCGTTCCCTCTCTCTCTTGTATAGTTATCTCTTTTCTCTTTTGCACAAAAAGTTTAATCACGTGTGATATGTCTCAGTCCAGCAGTGAAATTGAGGTTTTAATTTTCTGTCTCTTGAAGTCGTAAATGCATCTGCAAGATTTTATTTCAAAGGTATTATTTGGTGAATTATTAGATAATAATTCACCAAAGGATTGCAAATTTGGGAAAAGGAATCTGGGAATTAATGCTCACGTGACCTGAAACCGTGCTATTGTTGACCTAATTCCTTTTCTACCTATCCGGCAAATTCACATTTAAACTTATTTACATAATCATTGGGGTTTTAGGAGAGAAGCTTTTCGATCAGAGGAGTCATTTTTGGAGAGAAGTATCTCTTTCAAAGTGTTAGATTTGCGATAACCTAAATCTAAAATTGCGTGTATATCACTGACCATCCTACAACAAAGCATCGACTAATGTCGAAAAGCACAGTGACCCCACAGCAACCGCAGTCGTCGACGCCTTGTTGGTGCTCACCAGGACCCTGATGTGGTGTTCACAATGAACTCAGTGTAGCTCAGGCAGTAGGACAAACGAACCATTAATATTCATCTCGTATAGTAACATCATAGAGATGCTTTGGGTTGCCATAATATCTGCCACGTGAGGCGCCAGTTTACAACAAAGTCAGTAACGTATTTTTGAGCAAGAAAATAATTGGTGGCTTCCATTTCTTCAGGAGTCCGTGATTTTAAGAGATTACAAAGTCAAAGTCCTTAACAGAGTTTATAGTAGCCAGTCTGAAGATCTAATATATATGATATATTCAAGCTCTACAAATATCCGTATCTATCTCTGGTGGTTCAAGACCAAGTGGACCAGAACGCTCGGGTGTACTTTTAAGGCCACCCCCCCCCCCCACCCCCCCCCCCACCCCCCCGCCGGCGCTAAACGAAAAATCAATCTCACGGCGAACTTAATGTAAGGCTGATGAGACTTACGATTGGTCGCAATGATGTTGAATAAAAAATGACTATGTTGAGACAAGAGTTCATAATCTGGAAGGTGGCAACACAGCTTGAATCCGCATTTCCAATTACGGGCTCAATCGCAGTTCGATATTGCATTACTAACAGGCAAAGCAAAGAGATACAAATCAAAGCAGGCGCATGGCCGCTCGCGTGTTACACGTTCGATGCAAAGCCTTTCCTGATCTGCATTAACAATGAGCGTTTGGAGTACCAATCGGTGAGATGGCGACGCTCGTATGACTTTCGCAGTAAGGCCAGTGTTGACTAAATCCATGTATGCTTTCCAATACAACAAAGATTGGCTGTGCGTCGAAGGAAACTATAGTCACCTTTTCTTTCTGCTTAGTTGCGGAAGGTTCGGAGAATAGATGTTTATCAAACTTGATGTTGAAGTATTTATTATTTTTGTTGTTATTATTTTTAATGTTTTTATTACAAATGTTCTGTAAAAACAATCGAAGGGGCTAAACATTCCAAGAAATCTGTAAATAATAGAGGATGAAACACGCAAGAGATAAAAGAATTACAACTAAATTCTAAAGATCAACACTGGTATTGTCGCCATGGTGCTATTGAATGATCTAAATAGGTTTTACACAAATATACATAGGAAACTGATCGCTAGCGGATATGGCTTTATATTTCATAAGACGCTTATTGACAATATTGAATATATCGTGTTTTTATGATCGTTCTTTGAAATATCAGTGCTCAATCTCATTCTGAAAACTTACTAGTCTTCCGCAGTCTTGGACAATGCAGTTATAACGTGATTTTTAAGCGACAAATTTTGTGAATTTTTAGCATTTAAAAGAAAGGTTTTTTAAACTAAAGGTAACGCATATACATTAGCATTCAACACGAATTATATGCATACACACACACACCACACCCACATTTATATATATATATATATATATATATATATATATATATATTATATATATCATATATATATATATGTGTGTGTGTGTGTGTGTGTGTGTGTGTGTGTGGGTGTGTGTGTGTGTGTATGTGTGTGTGTACACACATATACACACATTATATATATATATATATATATATATATATATATATAATATATATATATATATAATTTACGAAGGCTCCTATTTCTACCATTTGAGTGCTCTTCCTTAGATGAGCATTCACACTGAAACACTAGTTCACTATCTTTCACTTTAAAAGTGCCTGGTATCGAAATCGTTGGAGATAAATGCTTCCGATTCAACTTAATGGTCCGTGAATGACACAAGTAGTACTATCCCAGTAGAAATGGCAGCTTTAAAAAAACACGGGAGATGGTAGTGTTAGAAATTTTAAATATTTGCTTGTTTGCCGCGAGAGCCAACTACTCTTTCCAATTATTAATTGCTTATTGAAACTGTATTTTCCCATCCAACCTGACTTATTTGATCTGCAATGAAGAGATTCTCAGTTGAAGACGATGGCAAACCCAGGCAGGCAAAGATCCTTATTGCATTTTGTATTTGTATTTGTACAATAGTCCCTTTTGTATTTTATGTTTGTACATTTCGATGCCAAGGACAAAGCAAAGTTTTGAACAGTCGCATACCATCTGCATTCAGCTCGCTCGTGTAAATACACATAAAGAAGAGCAAACTGGAAATGTTTACACGCAAATCTGTAGGTTTTGCGCACAAGCATACTCTCTCACACACACACACTCACACACACACACGCTATATATATATATATATATATATATATATATATATATATATAATATATATATATATATATGTATCTATATTTATTATTAATATATTATCTTATATATATATATATTTATATATATTAAATATGTATATTATCTATATATATATTAATTATATATATATATATATATTCTTATATATTATATATATTATATATACATCTTATATATATATATATTATATATATATATCTATATATATATATGTATGATATATATATTATTTAATATATAATACTATATATAGGTATCTATATCTTATAATATATATATATATATATATATATTAGATATATATATATATATATCAGAAATAGTATAATTATATATATATATAATATATATATATATATTATATTAATCTATATATAATAATATATATATAGATATATACCAGCATATATATATATTATTATATATATATAATATTATATATATTATATATATATATAATATATATATAATTTATAGATGTATATATATTAGATGCATATATATATATAGATCGTATATATATTATATATATATATATATAGTATATATATAGATACATATATAAATACCATATATATATATATATATATATATATATATATATATATATACATAATATATTATATATTATATAATATTATATATTATATATATATATATAATATATATATATATATATACATATATATAGGATATAACCATATATATATAACTATATATATATATATATATATATATACGATATATTATATATATATCTATATATATATATATATATATATATATATATATATATATATATATATATATACTATATATATTATATATATATATATATATATATAGTATATACAATATATATATATATAATATAATATATTTTATATATATATATATAACTTCAGTGACGAATACTCTTACCCCTAGGATGTCAAGATGTATATATATATAACACAACTAATTAATGTCTTCAAAGATCATGAAGGCGGTTTTACAGCTAAATTTAAATGTAATGTTTATTGATAATGACTAGTAGTCTATGAATGTCATGAAAACTGTTTTGATTATATAATTAGCAGTAATTATAATATAATTTAGAAGATGTGTTTTTACATAACTACTTTCCTAAAGAAGCCATAGTCTTTATGTAATCCATACGGAACCCTTTTACTTGTTTTGACTAAAGTCAGCCTTGCAATAGGTTTAAGGTTTACAGGATGACCTGTGAAGACGCATAAAGCTAAGGGCATGTGAACGAAATAATAAGAAATATTATCTCACTCTAAAAGATAATTAATTATTCTTAAGGAAGACGATGTCATTTTCTATGTTTTCCGCTTAATTTTTCACTTCTATGGTATAAAACTACCATCGAGTGTTAATTCTCATGCCAACAGGACATGCAAGAACTACATGTCTTATAAGGTAAAAATTTCTTAAAAAACAAAAAAAACAAAAATTCCCATAGCTTATGTGGTGCACAATGCGCAGGTGATTGGTGACAGAGGTGGGAAGTTACCTGGCAAGGAAAGGATTCCAGAAGACCTGAGTTCTTATATCATCAAAAGTGAAAGTATGAAAATAAATGTTGTAAGGAGAGACCAAACAATGAATACTTCTATGGAGCGTTATAGAATGCAAGTGACAGACTCAAAAAAACATTTTGGAGTAACTGTTCGGCAGACAGCGAGTGAAAGCCCAGCAGTTGTGTGGTTGAAGAATTCATCTTATCTATAGACTTCTGTTTGGGAACATATCTGCTCACAATCCTGCCAGACTCCAGGCGGTCCAACAGCTGTCTAACAGTCTTAGAACAAACAAAGGTTTGCTAGTGAAGTGGCAGCCCTCTTCCTTCTTATTGAATCATGGACGTGTTACTACGTACTATGACGTACAAGTATTATCGTAGCCTAGCTAAGAGGTCGTGTGATTACTATCCCATCTACGTTTATAGTTTCTTGAGATCTCACTGTAACTGTCACGTAGAAGACAAAATAACTGATGCGCCCTGTCCAGAGGTGGACTGTGATTTTGTAGTGTAGAAGTGTACGTTCACTAAACAAGCTTCAACTACCCGCAAGCCCCAAGGAGAACGTTAGGTGACGCAAAATTAAGATTGCAGGAAGGTATTTCTCATGTGATGGGAACAAAACGATGTAAAATAGAAAAATGCGATCAACGTGTGATGAAAAAATCCAGTTAATGAAAAGAGAGATCAGACGGGCTGGAGTTCAAGAGGAGAGAATAAGACGGAATTCAGAGAGTGCGGGGCTGTTTGTCTAATGGCAGAAGGATTAGAGTGATAGGACGTTGACATCCATAATGTGGGATATGTGCAAGATAGAGGCAAACCTTTTGCAATATGTAAAAAAGCAGCAACGATACTATGGAAGTTTCCTGTTTTTGGCTTCCAACCTCGATCCAATAGTCAGATAATGAATGGGATATGGCTGCTGCCTCTGTTCTATGAAATCTTTTTATCGTTCGATAAATTTGACGAATGGTCTTTCGCGTTGAGGAAACTGTTAAAATACGAGGATCAAAACCATCAATCGGTGCGACCGAATGGTTGAATCAAGCCCTTTGGCTCTCACCTGCTCACTTGTTCCTCTTAACACCTTACCACGTTTTCGGTCACCTTCATGCAATGGCCTGTTCAGATATAAGCCCGACTTAATGTAAAGCAAGCAACCAGACCAAGCTCAGTGGAAGAGTACACCTAAGATGCTCCTGAGATCTTTCTCTGAGACAAAGAAAAGCACGCCATTGTTTTGCCTAGATGATGCACGATAAAAAAAGATATGTTTTGCTAAATTTAGCAGATAAAAAAGCATACAAAAAGCTGTTACGTAAAACTTGCTCTCATGGAAGGTCAGTCACGTAAACACCCGGTCCAAAGTTACACAGCAGATAATCCAAATGAAAAGGAAAAAAATCTCACTGCTACAAGTAGGTTCCCCGGACATTCCTCAGTAAAGCACTGTGTTGCAGTATTATGTAACTGAGTCGAAGTTCAAGGAAACTCGTCCAATTCAACACCATCTTAAAAGTTAAAATGGAATAAGAATTAGCGGATAAATGTATGAGATACAAAGATACTAGGTAAATACTGAGGGAGTGCGTATTCATGCAATCAATATCGAAAAAAATAATAAATTGCCACTTCGAAAGATGAATGAATAAGGCGGAAGGTACGAAAATATACAAACAGAGACAATTGAATTTAAAACGACCGAACGGTATCTTAACACGATTGCATAAAAACCAAAACAGAATAGGGAGTATGATCTGAAGAAAGAGCAAAGCGAAATTCCACCTTAGAAAAAGCATCAAATCACTCAAGGCTTTGATACAAAGACATTAAAGTAAAAAAGAAAAGTGTGATTTCATTTTGGTTCTGAGAAAAACCTTCAACTTGGCATAAGAAGAGAAGCGTCTTACCTCACCACCATCTCGGCACCCTCCTCCATCCCTTTCCCTACCTCCATCCCTCACCCCCCTCCCCCCATACCTCCCTCTCCCACCTATGTATCGCTGAAAGAAAGCGTGCTGAGATATGCTTTTTTCCTGTGGAGCCTACACGCTTAATTTTTTTTCTTTTTTATTTCAGCGCAAATCAGTTTTAAAAAACCGGGGCTGAACAAAGGAATTGAATTGTAGGTTGATGGAGAGACATTTCTATTTTATTTTTTATCTCTCCGTCTTTAAGGATTTTATTTTTGTTTTTTATATTCAGATAATTCTCTGGGTAATCCTAGGTAATTAGAATACTTACAAAATGTCCAGTTTTTTTTAACGTCCTACATGAAAAGCGTGAAGTATATTTGAAAACGAATGGCATTTACCCATCACCTAGCTTCAGGAAAAAAAAAAAAATTGAAAAGACGTCTTTCTAAATATTCAGTTTTACATTAAAGTAAATACAATTTTTAGTGCAAGAGGGCGGATGGTAAGACGAAGTTTCTGCAAACACGGGAATAATTCGGAGGTAAACAGTCATGAAAAAATGGGTGAAAACAAAGAGGAAGAGGAAAGGGAATGGTTCCAAATAAACACAAACACTTAAGACGAGGAAGCAGTCTTCACTGAGGAATGAAAAAAAAAAAAAGATTACAGCATGAAATTATCATCTCAATCACAAGTTACAGATCGAACCCAGTCCTTAATTAATGAGCATCGCCCCGCCTCAGCGGCCGTAGACAAGAACTTAAGCATCCGTCCATCTATCAAGTTGATTTTCTCGACCTTGTACTTAGTTTTTAGACCTTGGCAAAGAACAACGACTTTAGGCTTACCAGGGAACCGAACTTGGCGAAGGACGGCGACTGTAGGCTTAACACTGAACGGAGCTGTTTGACCTTGAATGGTCAAGGAGTTCGCCAGTCATGTTGTTTTAACGCCTGGCTACGTTGCTGTACTCCTGCGCTGTGAGACACTACGCTTTAAAATTATTCCTCGGCAGTTTAGAGCGATGTTTGGGTATCTAAAAACGAACAGCAGCTAAGTCAAAATTTTTCATAATATCAAAAACATTACAACATCTTATAATTAAACTCTGGCGATTTGCGTAGAGAAGCCAAACTGTGGATCGTGATAAAACATTAGCATGACCAACCACCCCCGCCCCCCTCAAGAAAAAAGAGAGAGAGAGGTAAAAATGCTTACTGACATATGGATTTGGCTGACATTTTATTATGGCAAAACAAAATCAAGTTCATTTCTGTCACTCCTATGCTTCAATAGAAAACGCTGAAGAATTGATGCTTTCAATGATACACACCAAGGTCTCTTGATATGGCCAATATTATATTTAAGTTAACCTTGAAGAAGAATGAGTTTGCTCATTCCCAAACTTCATAGAAAGAGGTAGCAGAACAACATTCCATCTTGTGATTCTACTCTCTTATCAACCTGTATTGACTAATATCAGCATCCTCTGGGATTGACACCCAGCGATATCACAGGCCCACGATAAGATTATCCCAGGTTTAATACAATACCTGCTTTATCTGAGGGTTCAATCATGGGAAGTGTGCAGTGATGTTATGGTAAGCTTGGTTAAAATACATTGTTGAAAATGACTTCACAGCTTTCCCAATTAAGTAATTAAATGAATGACTGAATGTAAACTGGAATTTCGAAGACCTCTCAACAGTATATCAGTATATATATATATATACTATATATATATATATATATATTATATAATATATATATATATATATATATATATATGTGTGTGTGTGTGTGTGTGTGTGTGTGTGTGTGCGTGCGTAATCTACAAATTGATACGTTCATATGGGAAAAATTGGTTATACATTCTAAGTTTTAGTTTATTAAAAAGGGATAGCTCGAAAAGCCCAGAAAGAGTAAATTGCATCACTGGTGATCTCTGGACAATACTGGTGGAGCCGTACCGCCAAGTGTAATATCGTATCATTCAATCACTATCCGTATAGCATCGCAAGGGTGAAATAAATCCGCGGACATTACACGTACCCCATGTAAGAATTCTCGTAAGCCCTTCTAGGTTTGAACAAAGGATAGCCTCATTTTTTTTTTTAACGTTTTTCCTCTTAGAGAGAGAGAGAGAGAGAGAGAGAGAGAGAGAAATAAAAAGGATTTCATTCTTGCTCTGAATGAGTGCCAGTGAGGCCGAAATAAACTCAATTCCTTGGCACTCCCAGACGTGGCGTGAGGTGGAGAGGCATTCGGGAGATACACAGTCCACAGATGTTTCGCAGCCACAGCGAGTCACTGTTGCTAAGAGAGTGGTGATCGAGAGAGAGAGAGAGAGAGAGAAATAAAATGAGTGGGTTTTGTGGGGGAGAGGGGGGAGGTATTTTGGGGATGGATAGGACCACTGTGTTCTTAGGACGTAGGAAGGTTGGCGGAACATTAAGGGGAGAAACAGTTGCCAGTTTGCTAATACAGCTGGAGGGAATGAGGACAGAAGGGCCTGGTGGGTTGTTGCAGTGGTGGAGGATGGGAATGGGGTGAAGGGAGGGCAATTGGGGGTTCATGTGGGGTGGGGTTGCGTTGAGGTGGGGTGAGGCGGGATGGGGTTGAGGGTGTTTAGTGTCAGGCATATTGGGCTTTAAGCTGGGAGGAGGATACGAACCCCCAACCCACCTTTCTTTCAAGCGAAGGGATATTTATGTAATGCAGTGCATTTTCTCTCTCTCTCTCTCTCTCTCTCTCTCTCTCTCTCTCTCTCTCTCTCTCTCTCTCTCTCTGATTTAATCACTCTTTGATTTTCCTTAATGGCTATCAGTTATTCTATAATTATCCTGGAAAAGAAATTGGCTAGATAATCAATGCTAAAGTCATTTACTTCATTGATATGATTCGGTGGTATTGTGTATGATTGCTTGCTGCTGATGATGATGATGATATATACACACACACACACACACACACACACACACATATATATATATATATAATATATTATTACGTGGGATTAATTCGACCCAGGTATCTGATATGCGCCGACGTATGATTAATCCTCTAACATTATATATCTTTGGATAGGGGACCGAGGTTTAGATCTGTGATGTGTGTGTAAAGCTATGAAGTTTTATTTTTCTTAACCTTTGAATAATGTTCCAAATATCATAACACTTAACGGAGCCACTTGTTAAGGCGAATTGTTATTTTTACATCAAGTTCGTTGATAGACATTTTTGTTCTTATACCTGCTTACATACTCGAAATTTATTACCTTAACCTTAGCTATTGGTAGTTGGTAATCAAAGAAATCTATTAAAGTCTCTCTCTCTGCTCTCTCTCATCATCTCTCTCATCTCTCTCTCTCTCTCTCTCTCGGGCTGCATGAATTTTCTCAAGATACCTGTTTTCTTTGTAAACCGCATTTAAAAACATCTTGGGATTCGTATTAGTAAATAAAAAAATATATGTGAAGAACGTAACCTTAATATGAGAATTGTAAAGATAGGAAAACTCAAAAAGACCTTCCCAAGTATTTTGCTTTGACCTGGTGACTATTTGTTAATATTACTTAATTAGTTACCACTTACAATGAGTTCTCATTAATTGCAGTCATAAATTTATCTTACTCCTTCCCTTCCTCCCCCCCCCCTAGTTTTTTCTCCCTCCTCCTCCCCCCCCCCCTCCCCCCCCCCCCCCCCCCCCCCCCGCCCCCCCCCCCCCCCCCCCCCCCCCCCCCCCCCCCTTTCCCCCCCCCTCCACCCCCCCCCCCCCCCCCCCCCCCACCACCTTTCCCCCCCCCCCCCCCTCCGCCCCCTCCCCTTCCCCCCCCTCCCCCCCCCCCCCCCCCCCCCCTCCTCCCCCTCCCCCCCCTCCTCCTACCTATCCCCTCCTCCCTCCCCCTCCTCCCCACCACCACCTCCTCCTCCCCACCTACCACCCTCCCTCCTCCTCCTCCTCCACTCTTTCTTCAAATATAACTGTGAACTCTCGTTGGTTCACTAGGAACATAAATGCTCACCTGCAGATAATAATTACCTGGCTGATGGCATTTCAAGGTTTTGGCAAGTGTCCTTAATCAGTAAATCGATCATTAACAAACGTTATGTTTGACATATTCTGGTCGATTTGTTTTTAGCAAAACGTCCTGACAGATTGTGACAGGAACTCTGCAGTAACAGACCAACCAGTCTGCGTGTAGTAACTGGCCGACCTCATTGCTTAATAACCGGTCCTTCTAAAGGTGTAATTCTCGTCTTTGATCTATGAAACCCAGCAGGCGAATACCTTCCAACTGAGAGAGAGAGAGAGAGAGAGAGAGAGAGAGAGACGAGGATGGGTGGTAGGTTTCGAGTCACGTGCCTGAAAATTAGTCTTTGTAAAATGGTCTATGTGACACTCCCCCAAACCTGGGTGTATAACTACGTATAAGCGTATACTGTACAGATAACAAAGAAAAGGAAAGATTTTAAGAGAATTACGCGAAAGATCACAGAATAAGAGTAATCCAATAAGAAAACTTCGTTATTTTCTCTTCCCATATATCATAATAGGAGCCTTTTCCTTACTTTTATTTAAAATGCCTAAGAAAAAAGAAAAAAAATGAATTCATTTACCTGAGTTTCCACTTGCCTGCTTTCCCTTCAGCTATCTCATGCATGTACTAAATATCTAAAATGCAAAGGGATGTGATGCAACGATATCTTTTAATTCTAACCCAAAACTTTAATCCATGAACCTTATGAAAGAAACACTGTAAAAATATTCTCATCAAAATAGAGTCAATTCCTGTAATCTTACGATATGTATTTGACGGATTTTTCACGGAAAGATGCCCTTCCTGATTCAAGCCCTCCGCATTTATCCAGGCTTCGGACCGGCACTGAAACAGCTGGAGGAACATCAGTAAAAACAGCTACCCCGGCTACAAATTAAGCTTGGAAGAAGATGAAGATACTACTACGTACTTCTTTTCTAGAGAACGAGGGGCAAAACTCGAAGAAATTTAGGGACAAGAATGACACTGTTAATTTACACACTTTTAATGTTTTAGTACAATTGCACTACTAGATAGCTTTAATGAGAAGCCGTGCTGGTTTACTGCAACAACTGCATCACTTCGGCTGGAGAGACTTTGTTGTAGTGCAGCAGTTGTATCACTTTAGCTTAACAGCTATGCATTTTAATGAAAGGTCGTGTTGTTTGACTGCAATATCTGTCTCTCTTCAGTCAAGCAGCTGTTGTTGCAGTGCAAACGTTTAAGCATTAGTTCAGCAGCTGTGTTGTTTTAGCGCACGGTTCCATAATAGCCATCCAACACAAGTTTGTCCTACTTTGGTAATAATTTTTATTTATCTAAAGTATCCAATGTAAAAAATACATTATTCTTTGATTACAATATTTGTTTTAGGAATTTTTATATAACAATGTTCCACATTTTTTTTCATACATAGCACTTAATGCCTTAAATAGCTCTTTTTCTTATAACTGTATACATGTTCAGCGTACAATAATTACATTATATACTATGACAGTAGCCCGGTGGTCCGAAGTTCGATTCACGACTCGGCCAACGCGGAATTAGAGAAATTTGTTTCTGGTGATGGAAATTCATTTCTCGATATAATGTGGTTCGGATCCCACAATAAGCTGTAGGTCCCGTTGCTAGGTAACCAATTGGTTCCTAGCTACGTAAAAATTTCTAATCCTTCGGGCTAGCCCTTGGAGAGCTGTTAATCAGCTCAGTGATCTGGTAAAACTAAGATATACTTAACTTTTTACAACAGTAGCCTTTAATTTGAGTCACAGCCAATTATTAATATACATCTTCAATAATATTCAGACTAACCGGCCGTAAGTGGCTGGTTAAAGGAACGGCATTGCATACAATGACCCAGCCTTTTTCTAAAAACCATATTCCATATATTTCCTTGAGAAAACCTTGCAAAAGTTCCTTTTATAATGTTTTAGTACAACTGTAGCGTTGTTTTAATCACCAGAAATATTTCTTTCGTCCAGCAGGTATGTTGGTTACTACAACACACGCATTGTTTAAATGTAAACAAGTGTATCAAAAACTATTATTATAAGAAATAATGATTCCATACTCCCTAAGTTTACCCACATTTTTTTAATGTAAACAAAAGTTGCTGAAGTTACTAAACCCCTAGTGCTATTTTGTTTCGTGTAAACATCTGCGGCTTTCAAGACGATTATAGAAAACTAATTGCGTAAGGTCTGCTGTCTCAAGTATTGTTGTCTAGCAGGAAATCGGAGCGGGAGCAGAGAGCAATGGCAGGTTCCGCCCTGTTGCTACAAACAGGTTCTTCGATATCAATAATCCCGATTGTTTTGGTGACTGAGCCATCTGTTCAATAGTAAACGTTAACAGAACTACGTAGAGGTGAATATGAATTTTTGACGAAGTAGTATTAGTGAAGCTGTAGTCATGTCAATAACAAGAGGAATTAAGATAGTAAAATATAAATATAGTATCAACACTAACAGTGATGATAACGATAACATAGCAACAATAAACAGGAAAATGAAATTAGTATTATATTTATATGAATAAAAGCGAAATTATAATAATAATTGTTATGTGCCTCCCTGAGAATAACTAAGTAAAACAATGTGCTACAGTAAGCAAGAACAAACAAAAGAGAATATTGTCTAAGTAGGTTATATTTGTAAACAAAGAGCTTACGCAAGAAACCAGTTTCTTTGAAGGAACTCGACTTGATACGCATTATATTTACATACTTTTTATTATGCTGGAAAGTTTATAATCTTATTCCTCTCGACACTGTATTAAACAATAAGTTTAATTTCAAAATATCTATTGGCGCTTTAATTCAACAGTGAGGTAGGTTGTCAGGCCATGACAATGAACCCTCGCTCTCTTTATTGATTACCTTCGCCTTAATTCCAACGATTAAACTGTTCACTATACCGACAGTAAAAATAAATAAGTAGATTCCTGACAGCATGGCAAGGGAATAAAATTATTAGATATTCAGTAACTGTGTCACTGGGTAATACGACAATTTTTTGTATGTATACACACACACACACACACACACACATATATATATATATATATATAATATATATATATATATATATATATATATTGTACCGCTAGTAATAATAGTAATTAAGTGTGTCGTTAGTGACTGACAGATGTGTGTAGTATTCCGTAGCTGCCACTGACTTTACAACTTGTTTAATTATTGGAAAATAACTGTTTCTTGGTAAAGCCCTTATCAGTTGTGAGTGGAACTATGTCCATAAAATCATGATGATGAATAAAGAATTAAAGTTTATGACGACATTTTCTTGTATATATGATTGATAAAATGGGCTTATCATTTTGCGCCTAAAAGCGTTCATCAGATCACCCGAACAGTGTATAATACACATTTTGCTATGGAATTCCCGTGGTTAACAAATGCAAAATTCCGTTTGAATGCAGAATAAAGTGGCACAGCTGAAAATTTTTTTATTTTAAATGACAGACGACACTGCTTACGAAACTCAAGACGTAGTCAAGCGATTCGAACAGCCTGGGGAATTAAATGTAAACAAAGATGGCGAAACCATGTTGTGAAAGTTGCCAGTTCTATATCCTATTGTAGTTCTACCTGGACACATGGCATTGCAATTACATGCATTTCCAAGTTTCCGGAGGGAGATACATTAATGAGATAGGGACAAGACGCGCGAGCACGCGTACTAATAATAACATCTGTTATCACCATAGTAATAGCGGGAACCTTACAGACATGAAGAGATATTTTTGTTAACACACTGATAAATCTAATCTGAAAATATACATTGACCTAAATTACTACTATGTACAATTTAGTCAACGACAAAAACCACGTTAGGTGCCGAAATCAACTAGACACAAGATGAAAAAAAGAAAGGTTAATAAGATAGTAACCACATATGAGTGTCATACTGTAGGATCAGTTTACAATAGCGACGTCATGTTACGTCACTGTTACTCCTCTAGTGAAAAAAGTAGTGCTAGTATGACCATGAAAAGTTTCATCGTCTTCGTACTGGTGACTCTTGAATAGTTGATGCTTTGACTTCATCTTCTTTTAATCATCATTACTATTTTTCTCTTAAGGAAAATGTTTGTTATTGCTGGAAGATGCGATTATATTACCACAACGCACAGACTCAAGATTCATGTCATGTCAAAAAGGTAATTATTATCCAGTCTCACAACAACGTCTTTTTTTTTTCTTTTTAAGTGCTGCAACGTAATGTCATCGGCAACTATAAAAAGTGAACCGTTCACTGGTTATTGCTGGAATGTTGAGAAAAATATACGTGTAATCGATTTATAAATATGCTTTTGTTTGTTTTTGCCCTTTTTCTCTTATCATATGATAACAATAGGGAGCTGTTACAGGGCTCCATTTTTAATTATCCTGAAAAGGGAAAGGATGAAGGGGGCATAGAGGAATCGGGTTTTGGAAACTGATTTCAGCAGGACAAAATTAATAGCGGGTTTTGAAATCTAATTTCGGCTAGACAAATAACGTGGTTTCAAAACTATTTTCAGCTGCTTGAATAATGGCATTTGGGAACTAATTCCAGGTGGACAAAAAATAGGCCTTGGGGGAACTAGTTTCAGGTGGAAAAATAAAGGACTTTAAACACCAATTCCAGGTGGACAAAGAACGGCTTTGGGAACTAATTTCAGGTGGAAAAAGAAAGAACTTCAGGAACCAATTCCGGGTGGACAAAATGGGCTTTGGGAACCAATTTGAGATGAAAAAGGAAAGGGCTTTAGGAAACAATTTCAGGTGGAAAAGGAAAGGGCTTTAGGAACAAATTTCAGGTGGACAAAAAAGGGCTTTGACAGCTGATTTCAGGCAGGTAAAGAATGGGCTTTGGGAGTTAATTTCAGTGGGACGAAGAATGAGTTTCGGGAACTAATTTCTTGTGGATAAAGCATGGGCTTTGGGAAAAAATTTCGGGGGGACAAAGAATGGGCTTTGGTAACTAATTTCATTTGGAAAAAGAAAGGTTTTAAGGAAGAAATTTCAGGTGGAAAAAGAAAGGGCTTTGAGAACAAATTTCAGGGGACAAAGAAGGGCTTCGGGAACAAATTTTAGGGGGACAAAGAATGGGCTTTGGCCGCTAATTTCAGGTGAACAAATAATCTGTTTGGGGAACTAATTTCAGTGAACGAGGAATGAGTTTTGGGAACTAATTTCAGGTGAACAAATAATGAGTTTGAGGAACTAATTTCAGGCGGACAAAGAATGAGTTTTGGGAATTTCAAGCAGACAAAGAATGAATTTAGGAGCTAATTTCAGGTACACAACATTATAGGTTTGCAAATTTGGGAACTAATTTCGACTGAGTGACTAATTTATGTGAAGCCTCTAGATATTGTTGCCTCAATTTCATCTATTTCTCTCACAAGTAAATATTCAGTTGTAGACCAGCAAAACAAGACGTAGAAAGAAAAGTGCATAAATTACGGATAATTACAGACCTTACCAGATGTTTAACTACGGGGATTACTAGCTAGGGATAAATATTAGCCCACCGAGATCAATTTTACTTTCAAAACGAGTAGTTCATGAATGGCTTATCCATTCAAACTGTCATTCATCGAGGTTGAAAGGGCGTATGCATAACGTCAAGTTTCCAAAAGTTATTGGAAACTTCTCTTTTCCAATAAATTGTTAACACACACACACACACACACGCATATATATATATATATATATATATATATATATATATATATATATATATATATAATATATATATATACGTATATGCAAAACTATATTACTAATCAAGTCTTTTCTTTATTAACATTATTATTATTATTATTATTATTATTATTATTATTATTATTATTATTATTATTATTATTGCTGTTGTGCATTAATGATAATCATGATAATACTACACTTGCATCATTATGCTACTACTACAACTTCTACTGCTAAGTATTATTTATATTATCATTCTTATTTAACTAGAATCGCCGCGCACTGAATAAGAAAAAAAAGATCAACTGCAACGGGCTTGATTTTAGCGACGCCCCAAACAAAACTGTGTTGAGCAAGGTAGCACTTAATTACCCCAGACCCTCGCAACGCACTACGTCATCACATGTAACGAAACCGAGGCAGTTTCGCAGCGGAGAGCGAAACGTGTTTGAAATTCCCGCAGGATTTGCTTTCCGCCAGCTTCAGCAAGCTGACTGAATCATGCAAGCATGCAAAGAGCGGAGAACAGGCACGCGTTATATTTCCTGGCTAGGTTTGGTGTCAACTTTAAATATCGTGTGGCGTAGCATTTCCTCTCTCTTTCTGTGTGTGTGTGTGTGTGTTTATTTACAAGGCAAGTTGTCACGGGATGATACTTGATTTAACAGTGCCGCAAATAGATTTTTTTTTATTCCAATAAATTAACCGTAGTCGTTTTCACCCGTGTGTGTGTGTGTGTGAGAGAGAGAGAGAGAGAGAGAGAGAGAGAGAGAGAGAGAGAGAGAGAGAGAGAGAGAGTTGCAGTGGGTGAGGGAAAGGGTCTTCCGGAACTGACTCTGCGTCTCAAAAGAAATCAGTATTTTACGAAGTCCCTTACTAAAAAAAATAGATAAAAAATAGATAAAAAATAAAATATAAAATAAAATAAAACTTCACCATAATCTAATGTAATAACTCGTGAACTAATATCAACTGTTAGAGGAACATTACATAACAATCTGATAATAAGGTCAACGACAATCAATTCCCTGCTTTCAAAGCATGGCGTTTACATTTTCCGCAACGAATCTCTCATAGTTCTAATCAATTTCTGCCGATCAAATTTCAAGCAAAACTCGACATTATTCCCGCTACGGTCCAGGTCTGAATTTTCACGGCAATTGCATCACGGATCTTCCGACAACTTGTTCCAGTTCTTCTCTAATTTATCGGTCTACTTCCACAACTAAATGTCCATCATCGTTACGACGATCAGGTTACAGATTGCACAACAATCCATATCAGAAGTTTCACGATTTTTCGGTCTGAATTTCGTCATCCAGAACTGCAGCAAAACAGACAGTCACTCACTCAAAGAAACGCACCGGGAAGAAAAGCATAACTGCTCTGAGGACTTAATCAAATTAAAAAGGACAGACAGACACACCGGATAAGGCGTCAAAATGCTGATCGTCTTCCTTCCCTTGTCCTCGAGACACTAGGAATTGTGACCAGACAGCAGCAGATGCTGACGCTGTATCAGGAGAGGCACTTTTTATGTAATAAGAGACAGAAAGGTCAACTGAGCGTATTGTAAGCGCTAATGCTTAGCTTCCGTCGCCTCTTAGCTGTTCCAGATGCTTGGACATGCTTAGCTGTTCTATCCGTTCCTGCCGAATGGCCTGCCAAGGCGAAGACAAAAAACATACTGCAGGTTGATGTAAGATGTTTAAGACTTCCAGATAATTGGCTGCTGTGATTTTTCTTTTTTTGGAGGGTGGGGGTTGGGCGGGGCCATTTTTAACGCATGGACACAATAAGAATATACATAGGCCTATATATATATATAATATATATATATATATATATATATATATATATATATATATATATATATATATATATATATATATATATATATATATATATAGTATATATATATATATATTCGCCCTTTTATGTTGATATTGTACACAAATACATTTACCAATTTTCAGGGTAGAGCAGAGTCATCAAAAAATATACGGACGGTTATGTTAATTTTAAATTAAGAGAACGTTGTTAGGTTACAACAAACAGAAATATATATATATATATATATATATATATATATATATATATATATATATATATAATATAGTGGAAAGGGCTTCAGAGAGCGATATCTCAATCAATGGATGAGTCAAAGATGAACGATCGGGGGTTAAAACCTCTCTAGCATCAGTTCTGTCCCTTATTGTGTCTTACATATTTCAGTGAGCCAATTTTGGATAAATGAAAATTCATGAGAGCCAAATTAGTGGTTAGAATGAAATATTCTAGGCCTAACAAATGACTACATCCATTATTTTCTTTATTTGAAAATGTATTAATACACAATGCAACTATATCTTTTACTTATTTTAATTGGAATATTATTTAACAATAAACGTAGGGATACTTACTTAAACAATCCCTGACAATTTCAGCAACTTGCATCAAACAAATCGGTCTTGGGAGTCTGGACGCCCAATGCAAGAGTGGACGCACCTGTTGAGGGGCTTCTCAAATCACGTGACACGAAGTCGTTACCCCTCGTTATGCGGAGTCATTTCGCGCACCATCTTTTTTGAAGGTCACCTATAACGGGCTATGAGCAGATGAAGTTTGTAAGCCAGCGCGGAGGAAGGGCTTGACTGACATTCATTTTGTAAACTGGGGTTGTATCTTGAGCACTTTTTGCTTCCGAAGATGACAAGCTCCGGGTATTTGCCTTCACCTTTCAATTCTAAAGAGGCTAATAGTGTGGGTCATCTCTATAGCGTGATGCGGGTTTAGTATTTTGCTACTGAATAGCGCAGACACCGAAACAGGCATGACTGCCATCATCTACCGCGGTTATGGCAATAATCGTTAATGGACTCTCCTTTTCATGAAAGTTCACAATAATCCGGAAACAAACCCGTAAAAGGAACCGCTGCCAGTGTGCCTTGTGGGGCCACAGTAGACAATACTGAAGATTCCTTGCAGCGTCCTTTCCTGGCTGTCTTGCTTCCTGTCTTTAAGCTTCAACACTTTTGTATCCTCATTTATAAAAACAATTTCTATGGATATCCTAATGAGAATCTACATGAGCAACTCATGGGTCGATTATAGAAATAATAATAATAATAATATAATAATAAAATAATAATACTATAATAATAATAATAATAATAATAATAATAATAATTATGTTATTATTATTATTATTATTATTACGTGGACAAGGATGGAGGAGTCTTTCAATATGTGTGTACATATATATATAAATATATATATATATATATATATATATATTTTTATATATATATATATATATATATATATATATATATATATATATATATATATATATATATAGATATATATATATATATCTATTATATATATAATATATTACACACACATACATATATGCATAATGGAATGACAAACAAAATAATGGGTGCATATACACCGAGGGGAAAGCGAGGAGCTGCCACGCCTTTTGTTTGAAAAGGGATAATCTTGCAGTAATGCTCTGAGTTGCTTATCATGCATAACTTCACCCGTGAAACCTGTTTCTTGCTCCTACGAAATAATCCCATTTGAGAGGCTTGAGTAGTTTCGAATACCTTCTGTGTCACTACTGTGGGAATTTCTTTCATAACAGCTTAATATTATTCTCAAAAATGAAGATATACTATAGGCTAGCTGCCATTGTGTACAGAAAGCAAGTATTATTCACTGAGCAAGATATGCAACCGTGTATACCCTACTGCATGCATTGTACGCTCTGGTCAATGCAGGTTCTAAATTCTGTGAATTTTCCGTGCTATGGCATTTGTCTAGTACTGTACAAGCATTGTCATCAAGCAGAGAGCTGATGATAATCTTTAAAACTTTCCTCAATTATAGCCTTATCTCAGGTGACGTTGACTCCTTCTCCTGAACATAAACTCATTTTCCCGATATTGGTTATAATTCCTTAATAGAAACAAGAACAAAGAGTTGTATCCTAGTTCTCACACTCCTCTGCACTAGTGGTGACCTTCAAAAGCTGGGAAAGTCATGCTTCAGGGTCTCTCTCTCTCTCTCTTTCTCAAACACGATGATACGAAGTCTGTTGGTCTACAAAGGGCGTATGTGGGCGTGTGTGTGTGTGTGTATATATATATATATATATATATATATATATATATATATATATATATATATATAATATGTATATATGTGTGTGCGTGTGTATCTTCTGCTTAGAAAATGTTTAATGCAATTTTCACACGTTACATTTGTTTTCAGTATTTAGACATCTCTAGACATTCTCTTTTTCTCAGACCTAATAAAGTAAGGAATGGATAGATAGATAAAAAAATCAAACAGACCCCCATGCACATAAAAAAATGAAGTGGTGATGTTTCTGAATAGGTCTCTCTTTCCCCGAGTGTATTTTCATAGCTGAAAAAAAACTAATGAAATTCATGAAATTTGCAAATACAAATTAGTGGCCATAAAGGAACCAACCTGGCAAATACTCTTTGTTAGTTATCTGAATGCAAATGATGTGTGTGTGTAAGAGAGAGAGAGAGAGAGAGAGAGAGAGAGAGAGAGAGAGAGAGAGAGAGAGAGAGAGAGAAATACATAAACTACAGAGAATTGCTAAAAAGGCACCGGGCCAAAATATAGTTATTTAGCAAAACGTAAAACACAATGCCGAGAGAGAGAGACAGAGGAATACGCAAACTACAAAGAATGGCAAACAAGGCACTGGACCAAATATAGTTATTTAGTCAGCAAAACATAAACACAATGCCGGGAGAGAGAGAGAGAGAGAGAGAGGCGGGGGCCGGGGGCGTGTATATGCATACTCAAACAAATGGCTATAAAAGTCTAAGACTGCCAAAAATACTATGCTTACAAAGGAAGAGAAAAATAAGAGGAGACGAAGTTCATATCCTGTTTCCATGTCTCTGTTTTTTTTGTGTTACACTGTATCACTTTTTGGTGCATCATAATCGTGATTTTACTCTTGTATCTTTAGTCCAAGTCTTCATTTATTGAGATACACCAAATCTCTGTCTGTGAGAAATTTTAATGCAATAAAAATACATTATCTGTCTATCTGTGTGTCCATTCCCCCACCCCCGTTCTCTCTCTCTCTCTCTCTCTCTATTCTCTCTCTCTCTCTCTCTCTCGCTCTCTCTCTCTCTCTCTCTCTCTCACTGATCCCTCGTCCCTGACCTTAACGGATTTACAATGTAGGCACTTTACAGTGCTATTACGTATTTAATGTGAAAAAAAGCATATTAGCAATATAATTTGCAGAGCAACTTACTTTCGTATTTGTGTAATTATGACCGCAAACAAATGTAACTTTATATATATATATATATATATATATATATATATATATATATATATATATATATATATATATATATATGTACATATATATACATACATATATATATATATATATATATATATATATATATATATATATATATATATATATATATATATAATGCGAATACCACGGGAAATGATAGGCAGGAATCCAAGCGCTTTCGTCTTTATTCAGACATCGTCAAGGAGCTACTAAAGTACAATTGGAGAGGATAGCCTCAGGTACAAACAAGATCAGGAATACCAGATGGTTAATTATCAAAAGGGTAAAAATTAAAAGGGATAATCCAGGATTATCGGATATCACACGGTCACAAACTTAAACAGATTCTAACCCTAACCGAAATTACAAAGTATCTTTACAGTCCAAAACATGTAAAAACTGAATATATTAATTTTGTTGCTTATATTTATCTACAACTTTTTTCATTATGAAAGCATCAAGTTTAAATAAACCAAGACTTAAATTTAGAACATTTCTATTATTTGACTTGATAAAACAAGATTCAATGATATTCCTTTTAACTGTGTCATTACATGGGACTAAGGCTCTTGCTGACTCCAGTTAATAGGATGGTCTAAATCTCTCATATGTACAAATAAATGCATTCGATATTTGCCCAGTTCTCACAGAATATTGATGTTGCTTAAGACGCTGTGAAAGAGATTTACCGGTCTGTCCGTAATAGATTTTATCACACTTTTTGCAAGGAATTTCATATATGCAGCCTGGAAGATCTTTAGGAGAATTTTTGATTACTAAACTCTTGACATTAATATTACTGAAAACAACATTTATGTTAAAAAGCTTTAAAATTCTAGGAATATCTAAAAACCTTTCATCATAAGGTAATTTTAGAATGTTATGCTTACTAAATTCAAGTTTGTCATTAGTTGAATAAAATGTTTTTCTAGCTCTTTTCCATGCCACATCTACAAAAGTCCTTGGGTATTTAAGTTTCAATGCAATATCATAAATAGTTTTAATTTCAGCGTCAATAAACTGCGGGCTACAGACACGTAAAGCCCTTAGGAACATCCCAGAAAAAAACAGAGAATTTAACATTTTGATGGTGATTGGAGTAGTAATGAAACAAATGAGGCAATATTAGTTGATTTCGAAAGACTGAAAAGGTGAAATTTCTATCATTTCTATGGACAGTTACATCAAGAAAATTCAAATTACAATTTCTTTCTTCCTCTACAGTAAATTTTATAGAAGGGACTAAATTATTGAGATTATTAAGGAATTCCTGGAGGTTTTCGTGAACTGGCCAAATACAGAAGATATCATCCACGTATCTAAACCAAATAACTTTTTGGGGCAAAATTCTTGGTAAGAGTTTTGTCTAAAAAAATTCCATGTAAATATTGCTAAGGACAGGAGATAAGGGATTACCCATGGCCATGCCAAACTTTTGTACAAAAAATTCCCCATTGAAACAAAATTTACTATCTTTGATACATAACCTTATGAGACTAATGAGATTTTCTACACTTAAGGGAATGTCATGACGCTCTAATTCCTCTTCCAAATATTCAAGTAAGTCATCTACAGGCACTTTTGTAAATAAAGAGACAACATCAAAACTAACCATATTAAAATCATAATTCAAATTTAAACTATTCAATTTGTTTATAAAATCACATTGTTTTTAACATTCGTGTTAGAAATATTTCCTACCAAAGGAGTAAAAATTTTTACAAGCCATTTAGATAAATTATACGAAACTGAGCCCACTGAACTAATGATTGGTCTGATAGGGTTATTGATTTTATGTGTCTTGGACTAAACCATACATGTAAGGTAGGGAGGGACGCATTGCGGTGTAAACTGTTTAATTAAATGGTCCGCAAGCCCTTCAAAATGGATTTAATTTGTTTATTAAAATGGGAGTTAACTGTCTGTGTAGGGTCAGACCTCAGTTTCGTATAAGTATCAGTGTCATTTAGCAATGTCATTATTTTACTTATATAGTCACTTTTATTCATAATTACCACTGCATTAGATTTATCTGCTTTTGTCACCTTCACTGTTTCGTCTTCTTTAATTTTCTTAAAAGCTTGGAGAAATCTCACGGGTACATTAGGGGGAGAAGGTTTACTCATAGCACCATACACAATACCTTTACAAATATTGATATCATCAGGGCATAGGTTTTGATTCAATTTTTCTAAATAACAAAAGGATTTTGAGATGTCGACACAGTCCAGGTTACCATTAAATACACCAAAGCTTAACCCATATCCCAAAGCCGCTGTCGTAGCACTATCCACTGGTTTGTCAGATAAATTAATCATGAAGTCCACGTTGGCATGCTTAGTCCAGTCGCTTTCAGCAATAAGATTTTTCAGCTTGACTTGGAGCTTCCTTTCAAGACGGTTGCAGCACTTTCTCAATTTTCCGTAGCAATAATCCAGCATCCGATTCTTCCAATCGACAGGAACCGTCTGATTAAAGCTATACCGTCTGCTTCTAAGTGTACGGAACGCATCATCTACTTCCACTTTTGTGATGTCGATGTGTTTCTGAAGTATGATGCGTTGAAACTCGTCGAAAGGTCGCTCTCATTAGTCTCATAAGGTTATGTATCAAAGATAGTAAATTTTGTTTCAATGGGGAATTTTTTGTACAAAAGTTTGGCATGGCCATGGGTAATCCCTTATCTCCTGTCCTTAGCAATATTTACATGGAATTTTTTGAGACAAAACTCTTACCAAGAATTTTGCCCCAAAAAGTTATTTGGTTTAGATACGTGGATGATATCTTCTGTAGGTTGGCCAGTTCCACGAAAAACCTCCAGGAACTTCCTTAATAATCTCAATAATTAGTCCCTTCTATTAAAATTTACTGTAGAGGAGAAAGAAAAAATGTAATTTGAATTTTCTTTGATGTAACTGTCCCTAAGAAATGATAGAAATTTCACCTTTTCAGTCTTTCGAAAATCAACTAATATTGCCTCATTTGTTCATTACTACTCCAATCACCATCAAAATGTTAAATTCTCTGTTTTTTCTGGGATGTTCCTAAGGGCTTTACGTGTCTGTAGCCCGCAGTTTATTGACGCTGAAATTAAAACTATTTATGATATTGCATTGAAACTTAAATACCCAAGGACTTTTGTAGATGTGGCATGGAAAAGAGCTAGAAAAACATTTTATTCAACTAATGACAAACTTGAATTTAGTAAGCATAACATTCTAAAATTACCTTATGATGAAAGGTTTTTAGATATTCCTAGAATTTTAAAGCTTTTTAACATAAATGTTGTTTTCAGTAATATTAATGTCAAGAGTTTAGTAATCAAAAATTCTCCTAAAGATCTTCCAGGCTGCATATATGAAATTCCTTGCAAAAAGTGTGATAAAATCTATTACGGACAGACCGGTAAAATCTCTTTCACAGCGTCTTAAGCAACATCAATATTCTGTGAGAACTGGGCAAATATCGAATGCATTATTTGTACATATGAGAGATTTAGACCATCCTATTAACTGGAGTCAAGCAAGAGCCTTAGTCCCATGTAATGACACAGTTAAAAGGAATATCATTGAATCTTGTTTTATCAAGTCAAATAATAGAAATGTTCTAAATTTAAGTCTTGGTTTATTGTTTATTTAAACTTGATGCTTTCATAATGAAAAAAGTTGTAGATAAATATAAGCAACAAAATTAATATATTCAGTTTTTACATGTTTTGGACTGTAAGATACTTTGTAATTTCGGTTAGGGTTAGAATCTGTTTAAGTTTGTGACCGTGTGATACCGATAATCCTGGATTATCCCTTTTAATTTTTACCCTTTGATAATTAACCATCTGGTATTCCTGATCTTGTTTGTACCTGAGGCTATCCTCTCCAATTGTACTTTAGTAGCTCCTTGACGATGTCTGAATAAAGACGAAAGCGCTTGGATTCCTGCCTATCATTTCCCGTGGTATTCGCTTATTTATGAAGTCACGTGCCATAACTACTGTGATTTTTTAAGCATATATATATAATATGATATATATATATATATATATATATATATATATATATATATATATATATATATATATATATATATATATAGTAACATTTGATTGTGGTCATAATTACACGAATGTAAGTTGCTCTGCAAATTATATTGCTAATATGCGTTTTTTTTCACATTAAATACGTATTAGCACTGTAAAGTGCCTACATTAGATATATATATAGATATATATATATATATATATATATATATATATATATATATATATATATCATATATATATATAAGTTCAAATGTTAAAACCCTATCAGTGGAAATCTGGCGCAAAACTTTCTCTGTGCCGTCTTGTCCAGATGACAGGGAGCGATGCTAAAAGTTATCTCACATCACATGGTTGAGATCGCTTACGTAACCGAATACCAGAAAAAGTCACGTGACCGGCGCTGGCTTCTGTGGGTCGCATGGTAACACCACACCCTGGGGATCCAACCCCGCCCCTCCCCCCCACCCCCATCTATGGGCTACACAGCCGTTTGTTGCTATGCTGGAAATACGGTCGTTTCTCTTTCCTCTTAGATTCTTCATCTCCTCTGGGAAAAACTGCTTTCTTTTCTCATCATTTTCGGAATTTGCGGTTTCTCTCTCTCTTTTTTTCACACTTACTGAAAATATTGAGTTCCTTTCATTCTTTTCATGTTTAATTTTGTATTTTTATTTTTTTATTTTACCTGGATCTTTTTCCATCATGTACCACGTGCACAGTCAGATGTTTTTGTATTTGTTTCAATTCGTTTTTGCTGATAAAAAAAGAAACACCTTTACTATTTTCCTATCTTACATTTCAGTCAAATAATCCGTTGCTCTTTATTTCCTACATTTACGATCGAAAGAGGCGCCTTATCTTTCTGTCACTCGATTTAAACAGAAAAGTATATTTTTTCTTCTATCTTCGCATCTTTAATCGATATATTTTTTTTAAGTTTTTCTTTTATTAGTTTTGCGTGACTTTGGTTGGACACCAGCAAATGATTTCCAGAAATATATAAAGTAGCTATTTGTATTTTTGTCAAAGGACTTATGGGTGTTTTTACTGCTTATTTTATCTCCACCTCATCTGTGAATAAAGAGTAAAGAATCAGGTAGGTGTCCATTTTTGTATCGTTGAGTATTTAGTATGTACGCAACGGCTGAGTTACAATATTAAGTTAGCCCATAAAATAAAACGTCGTGTACCTGGCGGGTAACCGTGTACACAAAGGTCGCGTATTATTATATAAATAGTGATATGCAGTTCAAATAGAAAATGCTGTGCATGTCACTTAGGCTAGTTTATTTTGCTAATTACTTGGACTGACTTTGACTAAATCTTTTATAGCTTTTAATTATCTACTTGTAAACACCGCAACCTTAATGGTGTTTTAAGCTGAACCATTGGAAACTCCAACTCGGATATTATTAGAATAATATCGACTTTCTTTTTTATATAAACGCCGAGTATTAATTCATATTCAGCCACGCTTTTGTAAAATGTATTTTTCCTTTATGAATATTATTTTCACAGTAGCTTGTTCAGTATGTCATTTTCGTCAATTATCTTGTTTGGCATAACTGTTTTTTGAGTTGGTTCGACACTTTACAAAATTACTATCGTCGTTGGTAAGTTCCTATTAAATACTGTAAGGGAAGCAATACCACTGTGGGTGAACAATTATTTTTAATGTTCTCTATTTACACGCATACGATCATTGACAATCTTGTTTGGTTTTAATTTGTGTTCATTTGCAGTGACTGTGACCGACAGTAATACTTGAAGAAACTTTATTCAATCTGTAGTTTTGAATATAGGTGCATAGCTACACAGCTGAAAGTAACATTATTCTCGACATTAACCATTTAACACCATAGGACGGCAGCAGCAGACACCTTGTCCTCTTTACCACGACAATGGCAACCTTCTTACAGCAGGAGAGACATGGTTTATCGAATCGACTTTTAAACTGGTTTCCAGTCGTAGGAAATAGTTTAAGTGGAGTCCCCCACTCACCTGCAGTAATACCTTAAGTAATAGGAACAAGCATCCTTCGTAATGATATGGCAGCAAGAGTTTTTAACTCAATATCAAAGGGAGTTTGGTTAAAAAAAACTCGCATAGTAATAACAAAGATCAGTAAGATCAGTTCTCAGTACTTGTGTGCTCTCATTATGGCTTTAACTTTAGTAACAAAACACTTTGTTGGTTAGGCAATCTTAAAAGAATACATAACATTCAGATTCAAATAAGATTTTTACAGTGATACACCACAAAGAGGAAAGGCATAAGTTGCAAGAACTTTCGTGCACTCCCAGCCTGTGCAGTGTGACCTATTCAGTGCACAACAAATGACTTGGAGAGAAAATGCTCAGAACCGAAGGCTATGGAGACATCATTGTTCATCGTAAGTGGAAACACTCAATGGAGGCAGTGTTTCAAGAAGTCAGAGGCTTTGTAATCCGTGCGAGAAGTTGATGTCTAGCTTACCGGCTCAACAGATTTCACCAATATTCCAGTTATTTGTTGTATCAAAATCCTTTAACTACAAAGTATATAAAATAGCGTTTGACAATAGATAGTAAGTTTTACACTGCCGTAGCTACTAATTTAATGCAGAATCGACTGACTTAGCGAACTTTCTGCAGTTCTGACCATAAATCGATCAGAAACCCCAGACCGATACAGGTAATGTTCAGGGGAGAATAAATTCCCTAATGCTGTATTTAATTTTGATATCTAGTTGAACATTATGAAAGGTATTTTCTAAGCCAGCAAATTTTCAATAAACTAGGTAAATGTAAAAAGAATGAAAGGAAGAAAGAAAATGCTTCTTCCAAGTATTCGAAAATCGAAGAGGCAAAGAAAGACTAAATGAGTACACGCTATAATACAGTCACTCATTTTCTATGTATAGCATTACGGCCTAGTTCAGTTTTCTAACATAATTTCAAGGTATACTATTCTAAGAAGAATAGCTTCTTCAGCGTTCTATGCTCAATTTATTTTATTTAATTTTTTATGCTCTCGTAAACAACTGAGTTAACGAGTTTTACCATTAACACTACAGATTCATTCATTTATATACCAAGAAAGGAAAATTTCCGAAATCTCAGCATTTATTTTCCTGACAAGTCTTTGTGATACAGTTCCCACGTAGAGCTGACGACTTACTGGTTTATTTTTTTTTTTTTCTGCGGTACTCAATTCCTTCACGTTTCATATTCATCAGTGAATGAATTTGAAATATTAGCGTATCAGCCAAACAATGGATCACTTTGGATCACCTTACTCGATTCGTTTTGCCGTACTGTACGTCCATCAACTATACGTGAATGTATTATTTTTTCTTTAAGAATTTTATCACTGTGTCCCTTGCTTTCTTGTGTATTCCTTTCTCTCCTCTACCTAACCTTTCAATTCTCTCATTTAAAAAATCATCTGTAACAACTTATCCTTTATTTCATAAGTTCTCTTCCTCTGTCATAATCTATTCTTCTCAGCGCACATAGCAATGCAGTTGCAAGTTTACCAAAATCAATATATGTATTATTTAATTTCAACTTATGTTTAGTGTTAAAACCACCTATATTATCAATAATGTAACTGCATTTGAAACAACATCAACATTTTTAAAATATTTTGTTTTGGGCTAATATTGTTCCTCTCTCTCTCTCTCTCTCTCCTCCTCTCTCTCTCTCGCGATCTCTCTCTCTCTCTCTCTCTCTCTCTCTCTCAAAGCTTCATTGGCATGTGTCTATAGAAGTTGGGTATTTCAATATTTTATTAATTTTATTTAATATCCGTTGAGCATACCTTTTTCTCTCAATATCTAATCACACCTTCTAGTTGACTATCTGCACAGAATCTGCAGATCAACAGATTGACAGAGAGAGAGAGAGAGAGAGAGAGAGAGAGAGAGAGAGAGAGAGAGAGAGAGAGAGAGTATCAATTGCTGTTTAACCTTCACATAACAATACATACAGTTGAGGGAAATTGCCTTATCCTTCCAACCCCCTTCAACCTTCAACTGTGTGTGTGTGTGTGTGTGTGTATGTGTGTGTGCTTGTGTGTGTGTGTAAGGAAATGTTCTTGGCTCTCTTTTCGAGAAAACTTTATCTACATTTCTTATTGTTATTTATACAGTCAACTTACCCGCTCCCATAATCAAATATAACTGTATCCGATTTTTGTACTTTCGTTAACAATTGTTAAATGATAAATCTAAAGAGTGCCATATTGTATTCTCTGTACAATAAAGTAACAGACAATTCCGAATAATTATGTAACCTTACACAAGTATGTTAGGCCATAGGCCATCAATACAAGGTATTTCACAAAACTCAACCATAACAGTTTACCCACTCGATCCCATCCGAAACTCACATTCAGGTGAAGGATGAACGCCCCTATTTGTGAAGATCAATTACCACTGATGAGGATGAATCACCCTTGATGAAACAGATATCAGACATAAAACAAATAGATCTGATGTAGGTTATGACCCTTGTAAGGACCTTAGAGACGGAAGGCTTAAAAGCATGGAAAGGGTAAAGAGAGAAGCAGCGTTCAACAGTCCAACAAAAGACTAAAAGAATTTCATAAGTGAAATATCATGTAAGTAAAATGTGATGTAGGTGAGGGACAGAATGCACGAATATTGTAGCCACACAGAATGCATTTAGTCTTTATAAGGCACAAGTGAACGGGATAAAATTATGTATTAAAAAGAAAAAGACTACATGAAACTACGAAGAGATCAAAAGGAAAATGTTGACAAAGTATGCAATGCTATTCAGCAGTGGAGATGACAGGCATCTCTATTAATAAATTGACCTTTATCTTAAGGCACAGAGAATCTTCCAGGCCAGGAAATGGAAGCTGTGCTCATACCAGAGTGTGGAGTAAAACTGAATAGAGTCAAAATGAATGAAAACTCTTCAGGAATAGCAGACGAAATACCCATGCTTGAAAACAAAGACTTCTGTCAGAAGGTCGACGCATAGCAACCAGCAGCTGTGATGGGTAGTTCACGTGAACCTAGATTGTCCTGCTCTGCAAGCATGAATAATGTGATCATAAGGGGAGCTATATTCTAAAACAAAATATCAACAAAGGAAAACAGAAATCATGCGACATTGAAAATGATAATCGAAAAAACATGTAAAAATAAGTATACGAAATTTACTATTAGGCATGAGAAGTTTCAGGTAAGCAGATTGTGACTCCTACCGTAATCTAGAAATTTCAAATGGTAAAGCTAGGCTTCAAGAGACCAGATAAGATCAGCAAAAAGTTAAAATTTGTTCATAGCACGATGAAAATCATTGAATTGCCACAAAAATTTCGTTTATTACACTCAAATAAGTGGTAAAGAATAAAAAGGAATATCTGAAAGGGAGGTAGTTGGTACAGAATCAAAAGGAAAATAAAACGAAAATGGGTTCGGCAACGAATTGAAGATAATAATAATAATAATAATAATAATAATAATAATAATAATAATAATAATAATAATAGAATAATAATAATAGCCACTCGTCTTCACTGGTCTGAAAACCAGTGAAGACGAGTGGCTAAAGAGTGCATGGGAAGAAGGACTAATAAAAGTAGACGAAGACCCAGAAAAATATACAGAGACAGGAGAAAGACAGAGAGAACAGAGGACTGGCACAACAAACCAATGCACGGACAATACATGAGACAGACTAAAGAACTACCAGCGATGACAATTGGCAATGGCTACAGAGGGGAGAGCTAAAGAAGGAAACTGAAGGAATGATAACAGCGGCACAAGATCAGGCCCTAAGAACCAGATATGTTCAAAGTACGATAGACGGAAATAACATCTCTCTCCCATATGTAGGAAGTGCAATACGAAAAATGAAACCATAAACCACATAGCAAGTGAATGCCCGGCACTTGCACAGAACCAGTACAAAAAGAGGCATGATTCAGTGGCAAAAAGCCCTCCACTGGAGCCTGTGCAAGAAACATCAGCTACCTTGCAAGTAATAAGTGGTACGAGCACCAACCTGAAGGAGTGATAGAAAACGATCAGGCAAAGATCCTCTGGGACTATGGTATCAGAACGGATAGGGTGATACGTGCAAACAGACCAGACGTGACGTTGATTGACAAAGTCAAAAAGAAAGTATCACTCATTGATGTCGCAATACCATGGGACACTAGAGTTGAAGAGAAAGGAGAGGGAAAAATTGGATAAGTATCAAGATCTGAAAATAGAAATAAGAAGGATATGGGATATGCCAGTGGAAATCGTACCCATAATCATAGGAGCACTAGGCACGATCCCAAGATCCCTGAAAAGGAATCTAGAAAAACTAGAGGCTGAAGTAGCTCCAGGACTCATCAGAAGAGTGT
>NC_087203.1:72072806-72077806 GCF_015104395.2 Macrobrachium nipponense | reverse complement strand
TATGGATATTTTTTCGATGTATAAGACTAACATTGAAGTAGTACTCAATGATGAACCAATTTCATGAGAAACTGACCTCAAATTAGTGTTCTAATTTATTAAAATAAAAGTTATCTCGATTTGTAAAATGTTCGAACGTACATGCTACGTTTTACCTATGCAACGTTACCATTTTTCTCATGACTATTTCTCTCAGTGCTTTGATATGTTCAACCTCCAGCTGATACCCATGACATTCACAGATGGACGAAAGGAAACTATCATTTGTTTTGTATTTGCACTGAACATCACTGTGATTGACGTAAACAAGAAGATAGGCTTTTGGAAGACAGCTTTTCATTATGAGTGTGTTGCTGAAGAGTCGACTGAAGATGCTCTTGAAGGGGTTGCGATTATTTTCGACAGCGAATGCCTTTTCCAGTTGCGTCATCCGCTCCACCAGACTCATGCGGCTGATGACTTGGGACCTGCGCTGGATAGCCTGTATGTCGCTGACAGCCAAACCGTTGAGGAGATTCACTAAGACCAGCATGATCAAGAAAACAAATACAACCAACATAAAATGAGTCGCAACAGGAAGAGACGACGATATGGGGAGGTCACCATACTCCAACTCTCCAGTGGTCATAATCATCGTCTTCACCAGGGATTCTGGAAGCGAGCGGAATTTTTCGTTTACCTGGAACATCAAGTAGAAACTGAAGCCGAAGGCTAGGATGATTGTGGAAAATAAGCATATGAACTTGAAAAAGTTCCAGGCAACTTCTCTGAACATGGTGATGTACACAGCAAAAGGCCTGAGATGGCCCAAGTGAAGGATAAACTCCAAAACGGAAAAAATCACCAGCCAAGCAGCGATAGCCATTTTGAAACTTTGTGTAAATGGCACAAAAAGCAGTAGAATGGTCAGGACTAATGTAATTATCTCCGTGATGTTCTTTACTTCTAAAATGTACTCTTTTAGAGTTTTCATCATAAACAGCTGAATGACTTCTCGAAAGAAAAGTACCACAAGTAAAATCACAGCAAAGGACATACGTAAGGCATCGTTGTCTATAATGCTGTGCTCACTCTCTTGTTTTTCTAAAGAACTATGGAATATGAAAATATATGTAAGCAACAACGCAGTGAATATAAAGTGAATTCCAAAGTTCAGCCAGAAAAACTTTCTTATTTTCATCCACTTGAGGAATACAAAGATGTTAAATAATGGGTGATCTAAAATATCTTTATCCTGAAACACTTTGGTTAGTGAATTAAAAAATGTCATTTCTTTGTCTTCAGAATCCACATATCCAATGCTTTTATTAATCATTTTATAGTTGAGCTTTATGCAGTAACTCATTTTTGTTTTATCATCAACTTCTATGAAATCATTCAGAATTTGAAGCATGTCTTCCTTGCTTATATACTGCATGGAACAAGCTCCAAGCACATTTGTGATGGCTGAGTTAGCACCTTCCTTCAAAAGTAAGCTGTAAGCTCTGATATTATTACAGAGAGCAGCACAATGCAATGCCGTGTTTCCATCAAGATTCACATGATCTATATTAAAATACTGTTTCTTTTCAAGAAGAATTTCTAAGCAACGGTAGTAGTCGACTTCATCACAATCTTGAGGGTTTGAGTGCATCACTGACAGATGAAGAGGTGTCTCACCCATGTCGTTACATTCTGTGAAAGCGTTGCCCAAATTTTCTTTCTTCACAGACCTAACTAGCAGATGTAAAATTCTGTGATATCCATACTTTGTTGCCCATGACACTGGAGACAAGATGTTGCTGTCGTATTTCGTAATAGGACATGCTCTACTACCTAGCAGCTCCACCACAAAATCATACAAGCCACTTCTGCAGGCTAGCTGCAGCAGTGTGTAGCTGCCATGATTTTCATCTAGAGTATCTGAATTCTCTATAGCTGCAAGGGTATTCTTGAAGTCGCTTAGATTTCTGTCAATAATCCCATTCAGTAGGGCATCAGCTAAAGTTATTTGGTTAGTGTTAAGACTAGCCTCTTTATACTTGTCTACCATGTATGACCATTTATGCTGTTCAGCTCGACAAAATGGAGAAGTCTTTGATAAATCTAGTCGGTTTGCATCTATTTTTTGATGAGCAAGCAAGACATCTAGACAGCCCTGAAGATTGTTGTCAAACTTCCAGTTGCCTTTTGGTAAGATGTGAAGAGGTGTCTGACCAAGACTATCCTTAACGTTGGGATCAGCTCCTGCATCCAGTAGGATTTTCAAACAATCTTTGTAACCCATCATTGCTGCATAGTGAACTGGGTAGATGGTAATTACATCCTGAAATCATCAATAATAACATTTGAAATATAATTTCAGCAAAAGTTAAATTTCTAAAGAAAAAGTTTATTGAGCATTAGGAGCTGAAACATGCAATATTTCACTCAAATAATTAGCTCTAGACCATGAAGAATGCATAACTGCTATTTGATAAAGGTTATTCTTCTTGATTAACCAGGGAACAGACAGGATATAGACCCGGTCTTATTACTGGAAACTTTTCACCTTACATGTTCGTATAAGGAGTATTAAGAGCTAGCAGGGTATGCTTAGAAACCCCAAGGCCTAATGGCAAATAAGCAAGGATGGTCAAGCCAAAGAAAGGGAACGAATGATTTTTACAAAGTGCCAATAGCGTCAGAGTGAATTCAAACTGCAGTTACACATGTCATAACCATACATCAATAATCTATATTGTGCGCCCATCACAGACAGGTTAGATACAATTAAAAGACTTATTAGTAGTCCTAACCATGCCTCATATGATTACTCGGTATTGGGCAAAGATTCATTTCCACTTACGGTCACTGACATGTTTTCAATGTTTCCACTCTATGGAAAAACATATAAACACTCGTCGGAAATTCATCATACATTTTACAAATGGGTTGAAAGCAAGTCAATCACTATTAGTGGAGAATAAATCTTTGAACGGTGCTGGATCATTGTCTGAAGCACTGGTTAAGACTACAAATATGTTGTTAGTTTGTATGAAACTGTGATGAGTATGTGATAAGTTACTGACGTGTGTTTATGACACGTTTTTCTTCAGTGTGGTCACACCCTTAGGCCTGAAGTATTTCAGTGGCACCGTTCCATGGAATTTGTACTAAGGCGTTATGGTTGGGAAGGCAAAGAGCAAAGCTAAGGGCGAGTTTTCAGAGATCCCACAAATATAAATATTGTGTAATGCATAGTTGTGAAGATCAAGGAAATAAGTAGGTACTAAATGTTTTGCCATTATCACAACATTAAAAACAAGTGAGGCAAGGATTTCATTACTTCTCGCATTAGTATGAGGGACACTAAGTAAACTGGCTCACGGTATCAAATTCTTTTGCAATGCTTGTGCAAAGAGTTCTATGACTTTTTATAAAAATATTAAGCACTGGAAAACGCGAAGAAATCTCTAGAACCTTGTAGATCATGAATATTAAGAATTTATAGAATGTTAATGTTATATGAGGGCAAAACTTTGGAAAATGATGAACCCCATAATCATATGGTGGATTTGGTTTCCTTTAGGATATTTATAATACAAATTTAGTCATTGTATCTTCTGCACTAGTCAGAACAGCATCAAATAATCATTTAAGGGAATGTAATGATTACTTGAAAAAGATCCAGCTTAAGAATTTCACTGGCTCTTCTTCAAGAGAATTTTTGACAAAACTTTGGATACCTGATATTAGATCCTGACATCAACTGCATGAAACTATAAGCCTTGCTCTATCCAGGTGACTGAGGACGAAATTGCAATATTCGGTCAAGCACCAATGAAAACAATACCCAAAGGAATGTCCTCAGAAAGCGTTGAGAGAGGTGGGGACCTTGAGGAGTTGCAAAGTCTCTGGCTGAACTAGGGTCAAGCAATTAATTGCCAAAATGTCTACAGCAAAGTAAATTTATTTCCTCGTCTCAGTAGTGAAAGTTGAGGGCTACAATGGCAGTTATCCCTTGTTCATAAGAAAAAGAGAGTTTAGGATGCTTAAATCAGAACAAATTTAGCACTGAAAGCATTCATTAGTTGAACTACACAGCTTATATACAAATATAACGACATGTACACACATTGGATCTGAAAAGGCGTTGCCCAGTAAAACGCAAAGGAGGTATATCTTAATTACAAGGAATTTCTTACCCTTTGAGATAGATCTTCTCGAGCGTACGGTGGTAAATCAACGGACGCTATGCTGAAGACACCTTCTGCACTGTGAGTGACACTTCCATTTATTTCCTCAGGTTTCAGGTGACCTATGATGGCCTGAAGTGTCTTTCCATCACCTAGAGATGAAAGAGAAGAGTTATAGTAGCTTCTCTCGAACTACAGGTTAAGCAGAGAGGAATTGTACACGAGAAATTATCTTCATGTTGAGATGGAGTTGGGTTGCTAAGAAAAGCGATATTCCCTGAACAACATAAATGTTTTCATAATCCTGCAGAATAACAGTGACAGGAAATAAACGTTTAGAAGACTGGTGGCACAACAGTAAAGAAAATGGCCTGTTCCCACCTTTTCCTAACAAAAACCTTAATAATCTGATCTAAGCTAATCAACTGCCTAACAAAAAGGGAAAAGACAACTCTTTTTGATGATTTAGCTGTCTAATAAAAAAATATTCTCAAGGAATTGGTATTCAGAAAAAGATATGAGGTAACCACAATGATAATACCAACATAAAAAACTAATGAGGAAAATTTAATTATGCTTTTATTCTAGTTGATTATAAATACCCCATGCACATAATAGAAAACCCATACATGAAGCAAAGAGCACTTTTTACAAACCCACAGAAAACAAAGAAAAGGAAAAATACACAAACAAAATCATAATCCCTCACATGGATAATTTACGAGAGATCACACAGACCTTAGGCCACCCCAACCCTTTCGTCGTCCCTTATCCAAATATATTGGGGGAATCTTTAATTAATGTTCAGCAGAAACCAATTTCAAAAGACATAGGAGATTATGA
>NC_087203.1:72035306-72067806 GCF_015104395.2 Macrobrachium nipponense | reverse complement strand
AAAAGTGTAAATCTCTTCACTCAAAACATTGTAACCATCAGTTTTTATCAAACCTTCGTAACCATCTGTTATTAATTACTAGTTAACCACTGTTCCTATCAGTTATTAGTTTCTTACCAAACCATCATAACCATTAGATATTAGTTGCAACTAATAAAAATATAACACACTTTACCTTTTTGGTATACCAATTTCTTTCTTTGCTGCAGGCTTGTTTTACTTTACCAAAAAACCAGGCGCCGTTACGAAACAATGTTTGTTCAGATTCCACAAAAACACTATTTAACCCTAAATAAACTCTAAGAAATATCAAATATGAAATTCTCAAGTTACGAGTGACCAATTTACGTTACGTTAATATAATCTCAAAGATGTCGAGAGAGAGAGAGAGAGAGAGAGAGAGAGAGAGATCTGATCGCCTCGAGTATCTAGGATGTAATGAATCTCTCTTCCTTACGGAAAATGGACAGGGCAGATGACACAAAACGTTTTTGGGCAATAACTCTTCCGGAAGCTTCGAAATCTTACGCAACTTTTTATACAAAATGTGTAACCTGCACATGGCATTCGGCAAAGACATACACGTATGAGACCAGTCTGTTAAAAAAAAGACATGTACTCTACTCGATCGACACTGAGCAGAAGGCTTAACCCACATGATGACAGATTCCCAAAACACAAATGAAGTCTGGAGCTCGCTTATCAAACGTGTTGACAGATTAGGAAAGCAAACGGATCTCGCCGTTCCTCTAATCTCACAATGTTGACATAATAGGGAAACAATCGTAGTTTCGAATGGACAAAGAAAATCTCTCGCTTTTTACGTTCTACGTTATACATACATTCTTTTACAATATGTTAAGCAAAATCTGAACACACATTTTAAAACATCCTATCTCTAAGCTATCTAGGAATCTGAAAAAATGTTGCACAAAATTCTACATAACATTTTATACAATCAAAGAGGTGATATATGCATTTTGAAAGTAGCAATATAATATATATATATATATATAATATATATATATATATATATATATATATACTAATATATATATAGATATATATATATATATATATATATATATATATATATATATATATGTATATATATATATATATATATATATATATATGTGTGTGTGTGTGTGTGTGTGTGTGTGTAAGAATCCATCACAATATGTCAATATATTAAGGGAGGCCAACAAATTGAACACATCACATCGTCTATCATGGATGGAGACAAACAGAAATAGACAGATGAGACAGGGAAGGATAAGCGACGCATAGGCCTATTCAGACCTAATCTTTAATCCAGAACTTAACTTACTTTTACATAGGGAACAATAACTTTATATCGACAAATTTAAATTAATCAATAATAATAAGGGCATTTCAAACAATACGCTTATTTTGAACCTCGGTCCCCATCAACATCTAAAACTGTACTTTTAAATCCTGGCTATTCCAATGGTATTAAATTCAAAACTGACTGCATGATATATCCTGCACACTTCATGTCATATTGTAAACATAAATGTATAAGTTGAAACAGTTACGCATCTAATTTTCAAACCGGCTATACAATATGTCAGTTTTTATCAATTAGCCATCACAGCCTTGGCTATCATCACGATGGAATCCCCTACCAACCTCTCTCTCTCTCTTTCTCCCTCTCTCTCTCCAGTTCCAATGAGCGTTATTCTATGTATGAGTAAAAAGGAACACCATTATGTTAAGTAGGCCCAATAACAGCTTTAGACCACATTGCCGTCATTACGAAAGCAAAGTCGAGGCAAAGAGCAGCAAAAATGGAGTTTTTAACACAAAACAGAACATGACTAGAAACAAATCCAGGTAAAAAAAAGTCGCATGTAAAAAAGTCAAAGAAAAAAAAGTCACGAGAAAAGTTTCAGGAAAAAGCCACATTAATCTTTCCTAGATAGTGACCCACAAACATAAATTAATGTGACTTTTTTTCCTAGCCCAAATTGCGACCTTTTTTTCTGGGCTTATTTTTTCCCGTGACTTTTTGTCCTGTGACTTTATTACAGGCCACCATCGAGAATATGCTCTCCAGGAGGGAGGATGGTCCGCCAAAATCATATAATACAGCAAATAGCTACATGAAACTATCAGCCCAGTAATATATATATATATATATATATATATATATATATATATATATATATATATATATATATATATATATGATATATATAAAAAATGATGCAAACAACTAGAATCGACGCGCGCAATAAAGAACATTCAAGAGGAAGTCAAAACTGGGCCAAATGAAAGCCGCAGACAGCCGCAGAGTTGCTAAGACTAAACACAAACCATGAATACTCTAACAAGAATATGTAGAAGAATAGGACATAATGATTGCGAGAAATTATTGTTCCCGACATCATAATAATACTCCATGGAAAAAGTGGAATCATTTTAAAACTATGGCCATTTATTACACGACAAAGATTCTGGTTCATATTAATAACTTGAATAATTTGACTTGCAGTTGCTGCTGACAACATGTTCGGAAACATAAGGCGTTGGATATTCAGAAGGTACTCGGAAGCAGTTAACATTAGTGTTCCAGAATACGAAATCATGAAACGAAAGAATAAATGAAATATATACATTGTGTGTGTGTGTGTGTTCTTGTTTTTCATTTAGTTGGTCTATCTATCCTTAGTAGATATACCACAATGATCGCCACATCTTCATAGCGCTAGGCATGATATCCACTGAATGTCTGATATGGAATGAGATGGAAACGGAAATAAAGACAGAATACGAAACAAACAGTGACACAGAGAGACAGTATCAAAGTGAAAGAAAGGATAAAGGGTTAAACTTACATTACAAACAGTTAAATCCGAGAAGTCATCCAGGCCTCTAGACATCTTTTTTATCTCTTCATTAGACCCTCACTGATATGAACATACCATATTCTTCCTAATATCTACTTATTACATTGTTACATTTGTTAATTAAGTGAAAAATAAAGTTGGCCATTTTCCCTAAGCAACCTAAATCTCACAATTATCCATTATGATGGCCAGCAGATGAAAAGTCAAGTTATTAGTACAGTTGTATTTATGCCACCAACTGTTCATTTAATCTTTATTTTGATTATGTACTACAGCTCATTTTTCCGGCGTTAGTAAAACCGTCTCTTTTTCTCTCCTCTCTCTTTTAATGACTCTTTCGTTAATCACGATAAATAAGCAAATGCAAATTGTACTTAAAAATAAGTCTGTTGAAGTATAACAGATTAATAACATCTTTACTTCAAACTACAAAAAAAGAGATTAATAATGATAATAAATAAATAAAATAAAATAAAATAAAGTCGCGTCTGTTTGTTGTTCCCTTCTTGAAATAATCTTGAAATAACACCAAATTACTTTCAAGATACTTCTTGGAACTAACCTAACCTATCACAACATAACCGGGGCTGGTGCAGTACTAATATACATCTCGGGAATTTGCGTCCGGGACCTAATAGGGTTGGAACAGGGGGGTGGGGTGGGGGCCAATAAGGGTACGGGTCTCAGCGATATAGACGGACGCTCGGTAGGAACTGAAGTCGAGTGACGGAATGACCAGTGCATCCACACTGCAGTCAAGGTCCTATAAATATACTCAGAATATATTTAAAAGACCTTGACTGCTGCAAAAGATGGCACAAACGCGCGTCGGGAACATAGCTGCAACCCCTTTCGTTCCTTTTATTGTACCTCCTTTCATGTTCTCTTTCTTCCATCTTACTTTCCACCCTCTCCTAACAATTGCCTCATAGTGTAACTGAGAGGTTTTCCTCCTGTTACACCTATCAACTCTTTTACTGTCAGTTTCCGTTTCCGCGCTGAATTCCATATTCAATTCAGTTTAATTCAACATGTCGCACACGAATCCCAGGCAAGATGAACAAAAAAGTCAACGGCCGCAAGTGGAGAACGAATCCTTGTCACCCATGCTGGATAATAACAGAAGGCACTGGTTAGGAGTTTAGGACTTACGAATAATTCGTTAACTTGTATTCAACCTGTCAGTGATATGTGCGCGATAAGATAAGTTAGCGACGTGCGTTTATGACATGTCCTGTCAAAAGCAAGTCCAAGAACACCTCAACAACATATTGTAGGTTCAAATAATACTCATGCGTGTGTAAAGAGAGAGAGAGAGAGAGAGAGAGAGAGAGAGAGAAGAGCATGCACTATATGCTTTAACAATAAATCTACATCTACGTCAATCAGCAATCCACTTACTTCATTTGTGGACTCAAAAGTACAGCTTCAGCACAGCCTGAGATTCCAATTAATGCAATATAGAATTAAGCAAAAAAAAATTTGTCATTTTATTTAAGCGCTCGCTATAACGTCAACGTTGTCAGAACAACCTCGACAATTTCAAAATCAAATTTTCTTCTCGCGATGGAAAAATTAATCCCATTTCCGAAAGACTAGATAACCGGTGTTTTTAAGGTCAACACTGTGTATCTGAGATATGGCTATGAGGGTTAGGCCTATGTGGCAACTCAAGGCCAGGATATAACCCGATATTTAAGCACTAAATGAATAAAAATATAAAATTTTAGTAGTGTAAGCGTTTATCAGCACGTGATTATTTAATACACAACCGTTAGTCATGCATTTTTGACTGACTAAAAAAATAAAATAATAGAATAAACACACTTCAGGTGGCATATTGCACCACTTTGTGCGAGATCATTGCCTAAACCCTGAGATAAATGATGAGATACGTACTCCATACAGCAATGAAGAGTAAAAAAATAAATAAATAAATAAATAAATAAAACTCAAAGCAGATGCAATAGTAACATTGCGGCAGTGATTGACGTTTGTAAAGAAAATGATCTTATCTGAATCATAGTCTCTGGGAGTGGCCAACTCCAAATGAGCTCGTCATCTTTTTCCTACTTCTGAAACCTGCACAACTATGAAGAGATATCCAAAGATCGTACATTTTACGAACGTGACTACTTCTCTCTACTCCCACGCTGTGGAATGCTCTTACTTCCGTTTTCAGTGACTCATAGATTTCCATCGTTTAAAAAGCGGTTCTGCGGCTTCCTTCAAGGCGAGGCGCCACTCTTCTCGTTTCTTTGGGTCGGTGCTCCATCTATATATATCAGAATGCTTATCTGCTAGGTTTTGAAACTAATAAAAAACACAAACTATTGTGACATTTACCTCAGAGCCGCTTATCCGTTTCCTCAAAGGCTCGTTCGGTAAGAGGCATAAGTCTATAATTCGAAGGAAACAAGAGCATAACGGTTCTTTTGCTTGCGGAGCCTCTCCGAACGGAGAAACTCAATAGCTAAACGTCAACAAACGCTAGAGCGGGCTGGGCAACGCCGGCTTTTGTAATATAGTGATTCGACATTATCGATTATGCTAAACACTGCTAATAAGTGCACGAAAAAGGTTTTGGCACGAATACTTACCTTGTTTAAATGACATGATCCTTGTTATTTCACTGTTACCGAACAAGAATCTGTTCCCGGAAGACTCCAACGTCTGAACTCTCAGACTGCGCCTCTCGAAGTGAGGCGACGACGAGGAGGAACTAAGATCAGTGTTGCCAACTTCGGGCATTTAGTCTCTACAGCTAGGGTTTGCGGTCCGGAAGATCCGGCGCTGCTATAACCAACATTAGATACAATAGATGGAGAAGAAGAAGCTACAGTGCCTCATCTGTTCTTATGCTTACAGTCAGGAAGTTCCAAGATTGTCCCCAACCGATTAAGCTGTTTTCCAACAATAATAACATTCGTTACTTAATATTTTGCAAAACTTTATGATGTTAATGATAAAGAATAAAGGAACTAAATACCTGATAAAAGTAAAAATGATGAATTTATTGCAGATATAATCTATTTCGTGACTTTTGTACTCAGCAATCATGTTTATTCTTCATTGTGAATAGATCAAAAGTTTTAATATTTAAAATAACTAATATCCTATAATCATGGAATGCAAAATTACAAAGGAAAAATATAACAAACAGAACATTCTTTTTCAAGATATAATCATCACCACTTGATAATTTGGTAAATGCAATATAAATCATTCATAACCTTGCTTAATTAAGAAACCATTCATTTCTTGTCTATGAAATCAAAGATATTAATAAACAATTATGATGAAGTTCTTAAATAAAAGTGAGATGAAATGTTAAATATGACTTGATTTATGTTATATCAAAAAACGAAACGAAAGCTAGTGTGGTATTTTGAAATAATATCCATGCTGAATATGAAATGCCAAGTTAGAATTATCGATAGTAGCTAAATCTAAAACTGTTTTTCTTAGGGATTTCAAAGTCCAGTTAATGAATATTTTTTAATCAAAAAACTTGGTTCTCTTATCAGTCTAGTGTTAAAAAAAGTTTTCCCAACGAAAAAAGAAAGTGAATGCATGAACATCCAAATAATTACCCAGCTATGAAAGATATTCTTAAAACTATCTAAGGTAGTTGCAATATAAAGGTAAATTCTCCAAGTATCTGAATTTCACTCGCAAAACCTACATGTTAACATGTGTTGCCAGATTTTCTCATTTTAGTAGAGCTTCCGTAACTTCGAAATTAGATGTCATCTTACGCTTAGAAAGTTAGGCAAATAAAGGTATTTGGGATGAAATTTGACCCTGTGATTTTGGCCACTTTTTAGAAGAGAGGATCTAATCTGGCCAATATAGAAAGAAAACTGAAAGATCAGCTACTTAATCTGCCCAATTCTATTAAATTCCGCCAAGTATCCATGATGTGAATCAAGTCTGGTAAACATCCTACCGATAGACCAACTGACAGTTGATATGATAAGATACATCGACAGATAATGATCTTATGGTTCGTGGTAGCTGGTTTACCACTAACCATTCTAGTCTGGAACGTTCGTTCCTTTCAAAGATTTTATTTACTTACTGTAAATTTCGAAGTTCACCTCTATTTCGTTTTTGCTTTCTTCTTAGCTTTGCAATGATTCTACTATATTTTTCTTTTTAGTTTATGCAATCAGTGATTTTTGATAGCACAGACCGGGAATGCATGTTGTGCCTAGTGCAGCTGATTGCTTGAATTCCCTTTGAAGGAAGCTGCGAATGAATGACCCGACGTTTCAGGTCACCACTCTGAATGTCAAGACCCAACAAATGTGTGGCTGAATCACGTTCGGTACAACAGTCCATGATGAAACTGTACATGTTGTAAATGATTTGTGTTATATATATATATATATATATATATATATATATATATATATATATATAATATGTGTGTGTGTAGAATCTACTGGTCGTTTTCACTAGATACCCATGTAATTGTAATAGCCATAATGCCATCTTAACTTCTCGAATTCTTCGGCAACATGACCCCGTCGTGATTGTGGTACAGCGGGTTCGTTTTCCGCTACCGGACGTCACAATTTCTTAATATTTCTTGCACTTGGTTCTTAAGGCTTTGAAGTGACAAGCGAAACCAAAAATGAGCGTGGATATTACCTCGGCATCCATACGGCTGGGAAAATTTGCAAATGTCCCTACGTGTAAGGACTTATCCCTACGGATGGCAACACTGACAAAGGCTCTTGGTTCCCATAACCCTCAAGGAACGCCTTCCGACCTTGAGACGCTCCTCCCTTCTGACGTCATCGACAAACGTCAACAATAGCTGAACGAAACTCATTGACCGCACAACCCTTCGGTAGGTAGAGGGTGCGCCCCTTATGTGGTGTTGTGTAGGCCTACAGTACAATCACCGTTCATTCCCTTTTCTCTCTCTCTTTTAGATCTTAAAAGAAAGTTTAACATCTGTTCATTCTTTTCAGTAAAGGTGACTGTACGATTAGTTTTGACTTATTTAGCTATTTATTAGCCATTGTGACTGTTCCATAAAGTGCATTATTAGCCTTGTTTTCATAAAATTTTGTTTCTAGTAAGGTTAATACCATTACAGTGCAAGGCTGCATGTAAATCAATAATCCGAATGTATATGTTACTATTGACTTCTACAAAGATGATGAAAACGAAGCATTCTATTACATGTCGGAAATAGCACTGGATAAAGCTCACAATTTCCTGGTAACCTGACGATGCCATTCACAAGTTAAGCATCTCCACCAGGCTACATTGAGGCCACCTGTGGTGCTTTCAATTAAGGAGGTCGTGTAAAGGATCACAAATAACTCCTTCTGTGTAAGAATCTTAAGAAAAGGTGATGTCACTTGAAGAAACTTGAAATGGTGACGTCACACGAAAGATCTTGAGCCAGTGACGTCGCTCGTAATATGTGGAACGGTTATATGGAGAGTGGCGAAACAGTGACGTCACTGTAAGGGGCTCCTTCGAATGAGTCATTGGTTTCTCTTATTACCATTTTCGTCTGGTAGCGTTGGGAAGGTTGCAGTCGTACCCGCCAAAGCGGAAGTAGTAACAACATTACTTGAAATCATATTTTGGAATTGTGACGGGTTATGCACAAAGAGGCTGTACAATATTTTGCGATTTCGTCACAAATTTCACTATTCTTCTTGTGACGTCCTCTGCTGATTTTTCAAAAAGCGTCAGACAGATGTTTATCAAAATTAATTTTTCCCTCCCTTTCTCTTCTCAATAAACAATATTATTCAAAATAAGATTCATATTGGGCTACTGACTCACAAAATCAGCGCTTATGTTCCAAGTAACACATGTTAACTAATCAAAAAACAGAAATAGTATTTGTTTTCGCAGTCAGTTTGTGAATTTGAATAAAACAGCTTTGCACGAATACTTAATTGTATTATTTCAAGATAACTTTACATCTGATTGTACATGTACAGTAAGACAAAACAAAGTACATAAAATTTATAATACCTATCAACAAAGTTTTTACTGCGAGCTGATCACAAGATCCTGATGCTCCCCAATATTCCTTAAGGCCATAAATGTCATGGATGTGATTTTGGAATGCAGAGAGAGCCCCACTCTCGACATCAGCCTCTTGTGAGTCAGTAAGCATAGGTCTTTTCCGGCTACAGAATTCCCATATGTATGATTAAGAGATTGACGCTGGAATGTTAGGAAAAAATGGGATCCTATTGGATGTGTATTTCGTGAATATTCTTGATGACTACTTCAGATACTTGAACTTTTTTCAAAGTTGCGTAGATGATTTCATGAACTAGAACATTAGTGAATTCGTTGCCGGTGTTAACCCGGTATGCCGTGTTGCAAAGTAAAGCTACTAATAAATATGTGATCCGCCTACAATGTCAGAACAAATGAATCAAGAATTGTTTGTCAGTGAGTTGGAGAAACATAGAGAACCTACTTTTGATGAAAGTATTGACAATTTTGAAGGTAATCTGGGTACTATATTCTACGAGTGCGCAAGTAAATCGGTAGTTAGGAGGCCCGTACCTGGTGTTGATGTTACTGTAAATAGGTGGGAACGCCTTTTAAGTGAGAATGATAGTGCTGCAATTTGGCGTGCTATTAATTGGCGCGGAGAGTTAAAAACCAATTCAACTGTCTTTGGTAATGCTTCTTCACCATCAGATCAGGAATTTATTGAACACTTCACACAACTGTTTGACCACTCGGAGGATACGATTGAGAATCTTGATGGCTTACAAACTGATATATATGTACCCATTTTGGATGATCCTATTTCATACCATGAAGTACAATCACAAGTTAAGCGTTTGAAGAGTGGGAAAGCGAGCGGACCTGATGGAGTGCCCCCTGGATTATATAAAATGTTACCTGTGTCTTGGATTTTATGTATAGTAGCCTTTTTTAACAATATATTTATGTCCTCATTGTATCCTGTATCGTGGATTAATGCAAAGTTGTTTACTGTCTTTAAACGTGGTTCAATGTTATTGGTTAAAAATTATCGGGCAATAAATATGATAAACTCAATAGCTAAATTGTATGATGCAGTTCTGTGTGCCCGACTCTCTCTTTAGTTTACTCCATGCAGGGAGGGAGCAGGCGGGGTCGCAGAGGGGAAGGGGCTGTTTGGAGCATAACATATCTTTACGATTGTTGACTGACCTTGCAAAGAGGAAAAAATTCAAACTTTTTGTTACAATTATTGATTTCCAACAAGCTTATGATAGAGTACCAAGGCGTACTTTATTTTTGATATTGAAAAGACTGGGATGTGGTTCTGTAATGATAATAGCACTTATTTCGATGTACAAAATTACCAATAGTATTGATGGGACAACTCTAATTGCTCCGACAATTGGTGTTCACCAGGGTTCACCAACCTCATGTTTATCGTTTGTCATTTTTGTGGATGATCTTATAAGATTAATTAAAAACAATTGTGGTATTGATGGGTTTTTGGGTTGGTTACACATCCTTGTCCTTATGGATGACACGATATTCCTTTCAACAACCAGGCGTGGTATGATGGAAAAGTTAAATTTACTCAATCAGTTTTGTAGCTCTCATGGAATGAAAGTAAATAGTAGTAAGACTAAATTTTTTGTGATAAATGGCAATAGACGCGATAAGGAGCCAATGGATGTAGAGAGCATTGTTGTTGATCCCTGCGAGCAATATGTATATTTAGGATGTATTTTTACTGCTGATGGCTCTATACCATCAACAGTGAAAGCAGAAGCACAAACTAGAATGTGTCATGTTTTAAGATTTATTTCATTCTTAAATAAAAATAATAATGTTCCTTTCTACATAAAGAAAAGGGTTTTTCATTCGGCTTTGTTACCAGCATTAATGTATGGAAATGAATCTTGGATTAACGGTGATTTGAGACCCATGGAAAAATTATATTTATGGTGCATAAAACAACTGTTAGGTGTAAGGAAAACCACTACAAATTCTCTTTGCTTAGTCGAACTTGGCCTTGTTGATTTTCGTTCACTGGTCAGGTCAAAGCAGAGACAGTTTTTCGCTCAAGCTTGGGTGGAGCGAGGTACAATGGGAGATGATCCGCTGGGCCATGTAATTAATCTAATTTTGGAATTTAATACCCCTACCTCACGTTATATCAGAGACTTGTTAGATAATGATATTGACGATGTAATGCAAGCATCTGAAAGATTGAAACATGAATTAACTACCTCAAACTCAGGTAGATTAACTTTCTATAAAAACACCAATTCAGATTTTAACGTTCATGACATTTATAGTAAAAAAAACAATGTAAATGAGTTGGAGAGAACGGAGTGGACAAGATAAAGACTGAGTTCCCATTCTCTTGCTATTGAGGTTGGCCGTTGGAACAGAAGAGGGAGGGGCCGGTTACCTGTAGAGGAGAGGTTGTGTGTGTGTGTGGCCAAATACAAACTGAGCAACATGTAATCGAAGCATGCCCCAGGACCTACCAGATTCGGACCCAGTTTGATATCTCATCAATGAGCGACTTGATGGTAGAAAGATCAGACTATGCAAATGTTTGTCATATCGCAAGCTTAATTTTGAAGGTTTTCAAATAATAAGATGTAAACTCTCATTGTGCCTCGCCCAGCTGACTTCATTATGTGTTACAATTTCGATGCATTTCCTGTCTAATCTGAATGTGTGATGTTTATTAGTCTATATTATGTTATTGTTGCTATGCGATATAGAATCGGATATTCTAAATAGCTCTCGATATGATCTCTTTTACGTTATTCAAAATTTAAATTTAATTATTGTTGCCATTTGTTTTAAATACAGTTCTTTTATTTTCTTTCTTCCTTTTTAGGAAATGTAACTTGTGAAATGAGTTTATGTATTTGGACCGTCGTGTAATTTCATAAAATTGTATTTGATGTTTCTGTGGAGAATGGTCAATAAAATATCTATCTATCTATCTATCGACCTTCGTCCAAGTCCAGGGTAAATTCATGCTAAGTAAAACAGACGGCCGCACGAAGATATCGTTTATTGGTATAATATTCTGATCCTGGAGGGTCTGGTATTCAACACGACGTCCCAAGGAGCTTCCGCCATGTTTAACAATAGCCGGAGTAGGTGACAGAGGTGGTTACATACCAGGTTAATTAATACCTACGAAGCGATGTTCTCTTGTAGAGTTTTCTTTGTGCTAATGATCTTTGCAGATAATTGTAAAGAATGATTCTCATGTGTGTGACTAAACTGAGATTCATTTAGCACCTTCATTGCTCAGCATGTTAGTAAGCACCTCTGTGATTTATTAGCAATAAAGGTTTTAATAACCTTATGAAACCAATCAGGCCGACGCATTTTAAGCTACATAAGGTAAGCTCTTGTCATTCGGAGCGCTGCTATTTGCCTCCAATAGCCGATTCCTTTATCTATTCACAATATTCTTAGTTCTTGGTTAGCATGGGCGGAAGGGGTGAAGGAGGGAAGGGTGGAAGGAGGGAAGGTGGGAAGGGAAGCCGCTGAACCACACTCTGGGTATAATAGATAAGGTTAATTTTTTTTTTCCCGTACCATAACCAGACGTGATGCGTTCAACCACAATGATGCCTTTTCTGATATTTATGTAACGGGAGCTTTAAAGCATCATTGCTGCTTCGTTCTCGTCCCTGGAAATTCGGTTATAAATATGACAAACTGACTGACTGATCTGATATTACGAAACACCATCACAACATCATGGCTATCAACTGCAAACCTGGTCAAGGTGGCTGATATTTGAACTCCACGAAAGCATTCTATCAAGTACTCAGTCATGGACTTCTTATGTGGAAAGATCATTAAGCAGAAACAGATATGTCGACCAGGAATTATACCACATTTGGCAGGCATAACTCAACATTGGATATCTATAAAGAATAATGAACTCGTGTCGTGTGTAAATGTGGAACTTCAATGCCAAACCTAAGCCAAAATCGTGGATCAGTGGGAGACTCTTATTTGACCTGGGATTGCATTTAGCAAAGTCATTGCTGAGTTACAGAAGGTCCTGAAAAAACGATCCTCCAAAACCCGACGTCTTCTTTGAAAATAAGAAACATTATCGCTTCTTTCGCAATTCTCAAATGAGTGCTATTGCAAGGCTTCCACTAAAGGGATGTATTAAATTTGGAAGTGGCTGGACAATTGCAAGTTCAAAAAGACAGCCAAACTTCTTCTTTCTGTATCTCACATTCCTCCAAATTCTTTCAAATGAAAACCATATTCTTTGGAAACTTGAATTTAAAGTCAATGACTCCTCTAGGCTTGCTCCATATGAATAGGTTTCATCTACTGAATAATAACAATAATAATAATAATAATAATAATAATAATAATAATAATAATAATAATAATAATAATAATAATAATAATAATAATAATAATAAAATAATAATAATAATAATAATAATAATAATAATATTAGTCAGATAGCTTATAGGAAAATTTTAATGAATCTCCAAAGCATATCTAATTAATAGCCTTAATATAACTTACATCACTTCCATTGCTTGAGTGAAGTTTCATTCTTTCGTGAGGGCATTTGGTGGAAACACAAGATTCTCTCATCCGGTCACTGATGCTGTTTCAGATCACGAAGGAGAAGGATCAGGATATAATGAACAAATAGCAAACCACTTCGTGATCTATAATCATTGTTGGTTGAACGGAAATGTAAGGAGGAAGTTTGTTGAAGGACAATTTTATTAAACTTTCTCATCACGTTCGGTCATTCTGTTGACAAGGATGTTTGTTTTTCAAGTCCATACAGTTAATAATAATAATAATAATAATAATAATAATAATAATAATAATAATGGCAGTTTTCAACGAATTAATCTTATAAAGGGTCTCTTTTCCATTCTTCTGATAAATTGAAAGGACCATGTATAAGATTAATTCGTTGAAAACTACCATTATTTTCCACAATACATGTATCAAAGAAGGTCTGCTCCCTGCAAATAATAATAATAATAATAATAATAATAATAATAATAATAATAATAATAATAATAATAATAATAATAATCAAGAAGAAAGTATCACTCATTGATGTCGCAGTACCATGGGCCACCAGAATAGATGAGAAAGAAAGAAAAAAGTCAATATGTATCAAAACCTGAAAATAGAAGTAAGAAGGATAATGGATATGTCAGTGGGAATTATATTCATAATCATAGGAACAATAGGTACGCCCCCAAGATCCCTGAAAAGGAACCTGGAAAAAAATTATGCCGAAGGAGTTCCAGGACTCATGCAGGAGAACATGCTTTTAGAAACAGCGTATACAGTGAGAAAAGTAATGGACTCCTAGGGAGGCAGGATGCAACTCGGAACCCCACACAATAAATACCACACAGTCGAGATAGATAAAAAATGATATCATATCCTGTTGCACTGTAACTTGCATATAAAAATGGAGACATAAAACCCACAGTGTTCTACACGTGTTGTATAGAATACTTTCTGAAATTAGTTCAGCTCGGGACAGCCTCCTGAGAGCTCATAGATTTGTTATATTTGATTCAGACCTTTATATTATATTGAGATGATTTAAAGACAAATTTTATCTCTAAATAATAATAATAAATAATAATAATAATGATAAAATAGGGCGCCGTGGCAGAGTGGGTTAGGTCGTCAATGGACTGGTCAAGCAACATTGGGGCTGGTCAGTCGTTGGATGGTTGATTCCTTGGGAAAGGATCTCTACACAATTTCCTCAGTCTACTCAGCTGTAAATGGGGTAGGGTCCCAGCTATAGGTTAAAGGATTAAACGACAACGACATAAATGGAACCTCTGGCAACAAAGGAGCTTCGTCCGGCAGCCAGGTATGCAGCCCAATTGAAGGTGAAGACCAGGTACTTGGAGGTCGTTATCCAGCAACTGTCCACCACAACGACAGTAACCAACAACCAGTGACTGGAGCTACATAAGCAAAGCAGAAGGAGAAATAGACAAGAGAAGGAAATAAGGAAACATAGAGATGCTACATCAGAAGCAACCCAACGGAGAAAGGATATAGAAGAAGGTTGGTCAAACAGAAGAGAGGCTGGCAAACCAAGTAAGGAACATAAAGAAAAAGAAATGTCTCTCACCAACAGAGGAACTGGAAAGAGAAATAACACTCAGCAACGACAGGGATGATGAGCTATCAAACAACGACGTACATAGAAATACCGACGAATGGATGAAGCCAGATGCAGAGATCAAAGATCCCCTCCATGAAAGCCTACAACACAAAGAAATTAAGAGAGAAAACAAGTGAGGTCAATAAAACAATGAGAGTAATTCACACCACCAGTATCACAGAAACAAATAACGTGGCATATGCAGGAGCAAGACTAATGGCAAAAATCATGGGGATACGAACAACAACACCTGCTGCACAACCACCCCAACAGAAACCAAAACAGCAACCGCCTTGAAAAAGGCGCCTGGAAAAGCAAATCATGGTGATTGTTCACTTTATTAACAAGCTCCGGTTCATTAAAAACAGTAACATTTCTTAGCTATCTATTAAATGTAACCATTGTTTAACAAAAGAGTCGATTGCTTAAGGCGGTTCCTACTTAGCAGAGTATCGTTTCCTCTGTTATTTGCTTACTATGATATATTGCTTTACTAAAGTGACACACCAGCGTTTTAGGGAAACGCCATTCCAGCAGAAATTCAGACCTACACGAAACATCCGGTCATTCGGGGCGAAGCGTCGTGGACTCCATTAAGAACCCACGAAACGCCATCCGACAGTCATCCAGACTTCATTTAAAGGCTTCAGACTTCGTTTGAAAGCTACATCCTTCGCGCACAGCATCGTTTATTCCATTAGGAATCTGATGATGGGAAAGTGAGAGGAAACAATTGTGGTCCATCGGGTTGTGTCACTCCCCGTTCGGAGCCTCAGGAGTTGATTGTTCTGCATCTAAGGCCAGAGTTGGTTTTGTTTTTGATATTCCATCCATTGCGTAAATTTCACAGCTGTTTGCTTTGCGTTGGGATAAGTAATTTCCAAGATATTATGAATTCTATATAAAGAGATATTTGAGGCTTAATGTTTTTTTAGTATGAAAAAGTCACGTATATGTGACTGAAGTTCATCAACAGCTACGTGATTCTAACATATCATGGTTGAGGTGGAATGATATCGATTCTAAGTCCAAACACCTGCATTCGACTGGCATATGTTGTACTGCAGAGTAGGTATCAACGTTCACCTCTCTCGATAGCCGAATGGGTACTGTCACTGAAGTCGTTGTGAAACACTGCCGGAGTTCGAATCTCCCAGGTACCGAATAGTTTATCAGTTATAATTCACCTTCGGTCATACTCTCGAGGTAGAACGAATTGGATATTAAACGACATTTGCCGCTTAATATTTACATACATATTCTATATATATATATATATATATATATATATATATATATATATATATATATATATATATATATATGTTGTCACCATCCGCGATGGGATTCGAACCCATATACATGGAGTTATAGCGAGGAGCTCTAGCACATCTTGCTGCTTCATAGCAAAATGTGTTAAGGCGTTTTCACTGCTATCTAATATATGTGGGTTTGAATTTCATTACGGAAGGTGAAAGCTTCTTCTCTGATTTCCCGCTCGAATTCAAGGCTTGTAGCAAAAAGTGTACCCAGAAAACCTAGTAATGAAACGCTCATTATGGCAATCAAAAAGATAATTTTTGTGAGTCGTGTTCTGTAAACCTTATCATCATTACCACCAACATCCTCATAAATGCTTTTCGTTGTTGATCTCATTCCTGCATTTTTTCTATGACTATTTGACTCTTCATTATGACGTTTAACATTTCATTTGTTATTCCGATGTTTATTTTTTTTCAAGTTTCATTTAGGTCATTCTTAATTCATTCACTTTCTTTGGTATCACACCTTCCTTATAATAAAGTGTTCATTCAATTAAATGTTTTTGGAGAAGAATTACTGACATCTTAACTTATATTTTGAAGCCTAAACCAGGATTCTTCTTTTTGTACAAGCATGCTCTTAGATACATTTCTTTCCTAAATATTATATATAAATTTTTCTTCAGGAAATATAATAATATTTCTCATGTCACTATTGGAGTCTTCTTTGTTCATAAGTGATGATATCAACAGAATTAAAACCGACATAATGAGCCAATATATACTGCTCCATCGGCGTTTCTTGATGAAAAACGCCATCTGTGTTGACGTAATATTCCTTCGCTCCAGAAGGTTTCGTCGGAATTGAAATACATTTGACCCGCGACGAAACTTAATGTGTGTGAAATTAGATCCAAAAGCATTTCCGTCTGGCATGACAATTAATTAGCCAGATGAGGACAGTTAATTCAGACTTGAATTACAATTAGATTTATGTCGGCTCTTCTCGTTCACCTCACGGATGAGAAACTTTGAAAGCAGTTTTTACAGAAAGAGGAAGGCCACTGAATATTAGGAAGGAGAGAGAGAGCCAGGACTATTAGGAAGGAGAGAGGAGAGACGAGAGAGAGAGAGAGAGAGAGAGAGATAGCATGACTAATGACCACTATAAGAACTATTTTACATTTAGAAAAAGCTTTAGGTATTGCAACACACACAACGTCATATATGATATGTATATGCTATATATATATATATACATATATTATTAATATATATATAATAGATATATATATATATTATATATATATATATATATATATATTTGTGGCAAAAGTTTATCTTGCTGAATTTATCGCAAGATTTGAAATTAAGTGTTTTTTTAGTACTCTGAAGTATGAATATATCAAGTGCAAGTAACGGAATTGGGTATTTTTGCTAGTATATATATATATATATACATATATATATATATATATATATATATATATATATATATATATATATATATATATATATATATATTATATTGTGTCAAGTTTATCTTGCTGAAATTATCAGCAAGATTTGAAATTAAGTGTTTTTTTTTAGTTTTTTTTAGTACTGTGAAGTATGAATATATCAAGTCAATACGGAATTGGTATTTTTGCTAGTGTTTGTGTCCATTTGCATATGAAGGTTTCTGAACTGATGTAAGTTATGGATTTATTAACTTAACAGGGTATAAGACGCTCACTTCAGAGGATAGGATTGATCAGTTATCCTAACTTCTATAACGAGGTTTAAACATTTAATATTGTCAAAAATGAATATTTAGAAGTAGAGCATGAATAGAAGGAAAGAATAAGTAACCGGATCTAACAAATCTGTTAAAAGGTAGACAGGAGGCATGTTGAAGCGGAGGAATACTTTCCTGTCAGCTGAACTGACTGAAGCAGAAAATATCAAAAGATAATGCAATATGGCCACTCTCCTGCAGAAGGAACGACTATTCAAAGAAGAAATATTGTTGGATCGTTTATCCTATTTTTTTATATTAATCTCATCGAAAATGCAACAAAATGAGTTAAACACAAATGTGAAACCAATATTCTCCAAAGAGGGTATAAATGAAAGTTCAGAGTGAAATTCATGAGATATAGAAGATTTGAGCATCAAGAGAAACATTTGTTGGTGGCTGTTTTGTCGTCATTATTTTGGGTCTGCTTTAGTTATATGACCATACGACAATCTTATCTTCAACTCCTTATCCTCCTGAGGTAGAGGGAAAGATGGTGTTTTAGTATTGGATGTAATATTCCATTTCTCGTCGCCGAGGTTCCGGGATGAAGGGCGATAATAAAGCAATATTTTCTTGCTGGTGTTTATTGGCTTAAAACTACATTGAAGAAGGCGGGTAGTTTTAGAAATATTACATACAATAAGCGTATATAATAGAATCATAACAAACATATGAGCATCGAAGCTCGATACACAATAAGGAATCATATCCTGCATACATGAGGTAGAATTTATAAGAATCGAAGCCTCTGTGTCGGACTCGATACTAACACAATAATAATTGGTTATACTTATAACATTTACACATTATGCAACATAGTCAATAGCTTTGAACTGAACGTGTCTGCGGAGCTAAGATTTCCCGCGCTCGTTACATAACCGTATTGCATACATAACAGTCTTCCTCCCGCCTTTAACCTGTGACTAAGAAACAACTGTTCCTCACATTTACAAATCTAATCTTTCAGGAGGTTTTCCTCTACTCATTCTGTTAGGGAGTACTATAGGTGTGTTCTGAGCTGTTGCATGATTTTGAACATCTTGGTGAGCAGTTTGCACATCTGAGTTATTTAAGTCGTGAGGTATTTGAAACTTGTACTTCTGTATTGTTTGTACCAAATGACTGCAACTGATCAAACATGACGTTTTACAATCTTTCCACCGACATTAACGTCATAATGTAAATTACCTATCTTCCTGACAATTTCTCCTTGTACCCATTTTTCTGGTGTATTGTATGACCTTACCATGACATAACCTGAAGGAGCGAAATGTCTTACATAGGGAAGTTTTTTTACTTGATCATAACCTTTCTGTTCTAACTGACTCTGCAAGCTTGGATACATTAGATCTAACTTATTCCTGATCCTCCTCCCCATCAACAAATAAGATGGTGTTACACCCGTAGTATTATGCACGGTTGTTCTATAGGATAATAGGAACTTTGCAATGTGAGATGCTACATTACCAGAATTTGCTTGTCTACACTTCATATTATGTTTGAAAGTTTGAACAAATCTTTCTGCTTCACCATTCGTGGATGGATGATAAGTTGCTTGGATAATGTATGTTGTATACCATTTACATTCAGAAATTCCTTAAACTCCTGTGAAGTAAACTGTGGGCCATTGTCTGTCACTATTTCTTTCTGGCAAACCATGCGTTGCAAAGATTTGCATGAGTGATTTTATAGTTGCTACCGATGATTTGTTTGCATTGGGTATAACTTCTGGCCACTTACTATATGCATCTACTAATATAGATATGAGTATCCTAAAAATGGACCTGCAAAATCTACATGTATACGTTGCCACGGTCCTGGGTAATTCCCATGGGGTTTCATTCGTGTTGGTTTTGGATTGTTTTGTTGTAATGCCACAATCATACATTCTTAACCAAAATTTTCAATGTCCCTATCACACCTGGGCCACCAAACAAAATAAGTTCTAGCAATTGACTTTGATCTGACAATACCTTGGTGGTCTGCATGTATTTCTGATAGAACTTTATTTCTTAATGCATTTGGAATTACTACTCTTGATCCTCTCAAAATACATTCTTGTGTTACACTCAATTCATTCCAAATTTCTTTGTATGGTTTACAATTGGCATCTCCTGCACAAATATCTCTGCCGGTTATTAGACTTTGCACTACTTTTGAAAGTACTGGTCTTTTTTTGTACCATTTGTGCTATTTCCTTAGCTGTAATAGGTAAATTATATGCAGAAATCAAAAGAATACTTTCCTCATATTGTTCTGGTGCTTTGTCTACAGGCAATCTCGACAAAGCTTCTGCATTACCCATCTTAGATGTTTGGTCTATATTCTATGTTGTAATCATAGCCGCTAATATGATTGCCCACGTTGTAGTCTTGCAGCTACTAACGTCGGTAAACTTGCCTTTGGACCTAAAATCATCATAAAGGTTTGTGGTCTGTAACTAATGTGAACCTTTTCCTGCCATACAGATACATATGGAACTTTTTCACTCCATACACTAGTGCTAATGCTTCCTTTTCTATTTGTGAGTAATTTCTCTCTGCTTTGTTTCAATACCCTAGAGGCAAAAGCTATTGGTTTTTCTGTACCATCTGGCATTACATGTGCTAGTACTGCACCTAATCCTATGTTTGAGGCGTCACAAACCAACTTTACTGGCAAATCCATTTGATAATGTACTAAGAATGGGTGATGTCACTTCTGCTTTTGATTGCTTTCAAAAGAATTTTGGAAACATTCCTTTGTCCAATTCCATTTTTATCATCTTTGTTCACAGAATTAATGTGAAATGCAAATTGTTCTACTTCTGTGGTCTTATGTACACTTTCTTCATTTGAGCTAGAGCAGTCATTTGAATTTACGGTTCTATTGATCTGTTTTGTGGTCTTTTGCTTAGCAAATTTACACTGACTTGTTAAATGACCACGCTTCCTGCAGTTATTGCATGTCTGACCTGACGCTGGACACTTATCCCAATCATTGCTATAATGATCTTGTTTACCACATCTAAAGCACAATTTCTTTTGAGGTTTTTGTGTCCCTATGTGACTTTGACCTTTCTGTGAGTATGCATTAGGTTTAACCTTGTTATACTTGGATATACCTGGGCTAGGCTTACTCGTTTCATTTGTTTGCCCTTTCTTTGCATGTTGGTAACTCCTTTTATAGGCTACATGATTCACCTGGCTACTGTTGTTGTTATGAGTCTTACCTACAATGACATTGGACTGGTAATTAGCTGTTTCTATTGCTCTTGCTATTTCCAGAACTTTTTGCAAATTTAACTTCTTTTCTTGCAGCAACTTCTTTCTAAGCTCTTGCGAGTTACTCCTTACTATAATTTGTTCTATTTAACCTGTCTTCTAGATCTCCAAATTCACAAGTTGAAGCTAATTTCTTTAACTTGGTTACAAAAGAATCTATTGTCTCACCTGATTCCTGTGATGCTTCTATGAACTGATAACGTTCAAAGTATTTATTTGCTTGAGGAGCAAAATAATTTGTGAGCCCTTCAATTGCGTCCTGCAATGAATCACCTGTTAGATTCAAAGTATTGAATACTTCCTGAACTTCTAAACCTGCAGTATGAAGTAACAAAGCCTTCTGCTGCTTTTCGTTTATTTTCCCTAGTGCTTCTAAATAAATTTGGAAGCTGCCTATCCACTTTTTCCATCTTGTACCCACTGATTTAGGATCATCACCGATGCTAAAGCTGTCTAACTTTTGGACATCTATCGGCATTTTTGCTGTGATACTAAGAAGTTTAGGCTAGGCTAGGAATTTGGAAGTTTTCTTTTTCTTTCTACCTTGTAGGCTACTCTTGCATAGACATACCTGTTGCACTTTTACTCTCAAAACCAACCCTTTTTTTTGTGTTAACGCTCCTGACTTGGCACAGCGCTGCTTGGTTTGAGTGTGATGAAGGCATCTAGGTAGAGATTCTTCGTTTTGTTTTTCGGGTAGACCTTCATCCGTTTGGGGTCGTCGTCTTCCGCTTCTTGGCTAGGAGATTAGGCGTAGGCTATAGGCTCCATTTGGCTGCAACGAGTTCGTCACCTGCGTCGCCAATGTTTTGTCGTCATTATTTTGGGTCTGCTTTAGTTATATGACCATACGACAATTCTTCACTCTTACCTGTAGGTAGAGGGAAAGATGGTGTTTTAGTATTGGATGTAATATTCCACCATTTCTCGTCGCCAATGTTTTTGTCGTCATTATTTTGGGTCTGCTTTAGTTATATGACCATACAGACAATTCTTCACTCTTACCTGTAGGTAGAGGGAAAGATGGTGTTTTAGTATTGGGCGGATGTAATATTCCATTTCTCGTCGCCGAGGTTTCCGGGATGAAGGGCGATAATAAAGCAATATTTTCTTGCTGGTGTTTATTGGCTTAAACTACATTGAAGAAGGCGGGTAGTTTTAATATACAAAATACAATAAGCGTATATAATAGAATCATAACAAACATATGAGCATCGAAGCTCGATACACAATAAGGAATCATATCCTGCATACATGAGGTAGAATTTATAAGATCGAAGCCTCTGTGGTCGTGGACTCGATACTAACACAATAATAATTGGTTATACTTATAACATTTACACATTATGCAACATAGTGCAATAGCTTTGAACTGAACGTGTCTGCGGAGCTAAGATTTCCCGCGCTCGTTACATAACGTCTTGCATACATAACAGTGGCCAAGTCTGTTACAAAATCCATGAAGGAATTGTAATGAAAGGAAGTTCAATTTAATGTTTTATTGGTCTTCAAGGCAACATTCTCACTAGATTATATGAGCAGAATTTGTAAGGGAGGGTTTGGGATCTTTTTCAGATAGGTTAAAGACAGCTGATAAAGGAACGAAAAAGATGGTGATTTTATTAGGAAGAGGTCAGGCTACAAGTTTATTACGTCATTTTCAAGTGCTTTAAAGAACTGAAAAAAAAGAGAGGAAAATAGTCGTAGTTTTATCGCTAAGAAGTCAGGTTACCAGTTTATGAGAACGACAGAGATCAGGAAGGACAGAGTGGAAGTACCTTTTAAGAATTTGTTGTTGACAAAATATCATCAAATGTATTAGGAAACGTGACCACTGGAAAAGTTTCCATCTTAATGAGGGAACAAAATTTTTATGAAGGACCCCGTAGTTGGGATGGTGTCGTCAGTGCACCTAGTATGGTCCACTGTACGTATAGCTAAAGGGTGTCTGCAAATTTCCTCTGCAAATTCCGTCGGGTCCCATAGCTGCACCCACGTTCTGGCCTTGTACGTCACCATTCTCGCTACATTCTTGATGTCCAACCTTTCCTAAGCATAAACTTACTTTTTAGTGCAACTGGAGAGTTTTCTCCCATTTCTAGCTTTAGACTCTTGTACTTGATTCTCTGAATCTCTTTATCATATTGTCCAACCCCTTAACTCCCTCTTTTCATTCTTAAGCCCTGAATGGCCGAACGTGTCCCAGTGCCTGGCTTAACAGCACAAATTTCATAAAATCAAAAGAAGAAGTAATATGATTGCCACTACATTACAAATAAAGTTTATTCGTGAAAACGCGAGCACATGTAACACAGAACATGTGCACAGCCACGTATATAAATAGCCAAAGAGCATAAGAACTCGAACTAAGATGTGAATAGAGCGATTTTAATAAAGGAATAAGTGACAGTGCACAATTGGTCTGATATGGTTGTAGCCCGTTATTTACCTGGGCAACAAAATTAGTATGAAAGGTCTAACTCAGCATTTATAAAGCGAAAATTCTTGAGAGACTGAAAATAATGTGATTTTCGTGTGCACATATAGACAGACACACACATACACACACACCCACACACACACACACACACACACTATATATATATATATATATATATATATATATATATATATATATATATATATATATATATATATATATATATATATCCACTTATATTTTTCCTCGTCCCAACTCTTGAAAAAAAGAATTCAAAATATTGGGACCAACATAAAAGAAATATTTTCTTTTAAAGCAGAGCAAAATAACGGACCAAAACAATTTCTCGTTTGACTCAGGCAAAAACAAAAGGAAAGTCACCAAAGTAGATAAAAAAATGGAATAGAAGAGGATAACCGTGTAGTAACTGAAAAGAAAATGCAACAGTTTAATTTCAAGATGGGCCGGCTAACTTTGAACTAATTGGTTGAAGAAGGTACTAAAATTCCATCCACTTAACAATGCATTTCACTAAGAACTTTAAAGTAAACCAAGCTCTGTCTCGGTCTCTGTCTCTGTCTGTCTCTCTCTTTCTCGTTTAAAAGAGTTCCTTGTTTCAAATCTACCATCCATCATAACCAAAATACTATCTTTTAATTCACCTACATCTTTAGGACAGATGGCCCATCCATTTGGAGTTGCACAATTTTATGATCTCCAAATATCTAAGCAAGGAGTAAAATTGATTACCACTCTCAGCTGACGTCTCCTGAATTTCAGGTGTATCGGTCTTATTTTGCATTCCTTCACATTTATTTATTCATCAGTTTTTCTTACAACCAGTCTCTCGGTGCCGGGTGATTTTCCTTTATATCCCTCTTGGGTTTTCAGCCGGAGATTTACAGAAAGAAAGAAAGAAAGAAACCGAGATTGCTTGTTTCTTGTTTTCTTCCACGGCCTCTGACCTACGAAACTGTCTTCCTCGACACATCTGAGCCATCACAAATCAACCACATTTGAATATAAGTTGGACAGGTTTCTGGCTATCCTGACTGATGATGAGTCACGCTGCAATGTCACTGGTCATTTCGGTTACCACAGTTGCGGCTACATTTGCAACGGACCTGCGAACGTTTATCTAAATTCCGAAGTCAGATCTAATGTTACTTCAAGCTTATCACCCGCTCACGAAGGGATAGAACTGCATGTAATCTACGAGTAATTTGTTGCTGCGCTGCAGTGCAATGAGCAACAACTCTTTTCATTTATTTTCCTGTGTCAATTTTGCCTGCTTAATCTCACCGCTGAATCAATGTTACATCCAACAATGAATGATTTGTTTATATTACAGACTTCTAAGCCCTGTGTGTTCTATATGTTTGTTGGTTTCTATTCCCAATGCGATTGCCGAATGGCTTGCTGCTAAATGGCATGATAAAAGACATGGAAAAGAGCAAGGTCAAGTGGAAGTTATCACTGAAGGGAGAGATACACATAAAACTGAAAGATGCAAGAGACAGGAAAACTTAAGGAAAATGAAATTTCGAGAGCATGGTAATGATACGAAAGAGAGAACTTTCGGAGATTGCAAAACTTCTTCAGTTTCGAGCAACCACGGACCCAGGTCCCTTGTCCCCAAAAATCTAATATGTTAGTGCCAGCTAAAAAAAAACACGTGTTTATTTTCAAGATGAGCACGTAAAACTTTGCGTAACTCCACAAACAAACAAGCCGACCCGGAAATAAAATCTCCTCGTCGGTGATCGTTAAAGATATTATGAAGACTGTCAAATGATAATCTCAGAAAATGAGTAAGCTTACGAGTCTTAAAGCACTTCCTCATTTTATGCAGAATCCGCGGATATCTAACTTTGAAGCAATTAGCAGTGGAACGAGAGAGAGAGAGAGAGAGAGAGAGAGAGAGAGAGAGAGAGAGAGAGAGAGAGAGAGTTTATTCAATAAGTATAGAAAATTCATACCTGTAAATGACATAAAAAAGCGATAAATCCCTGATTACGGTAAAATGTTTGTTAGCATAAAAATTGAATATTAGTATTTGAATGCAGGATACATTGTACGCATTTACTAATGTATCTCCAGACACATATACACATGTAAACATATACACAAGAACATGCTATAAATTTTCTATCAACAACTAATAGCTTAAGCTGTATTGGAATTCCTGCATGAATGGAGCCAGTATATCGGTCGGTGCATGTATCAAAGATAGGTATCTAATTCTACTCGATCCTTTTCTTATAAAAAGCTCTTAATTCTATAAAAGATACAAAAATGAGTTTTCAGTGTTACGTTGTCAACACTTGGAGTGATACCTAAACGAAAATGCAGGATCAGCAAGGCCTTCCTTCTCTGATTGGTCGATTCTAAAACCACGCCCGACACGAATAAACGGACGCATTCACTTTGCATAGCGGTAATGACCCCGCGATCTGTTTCCTCAACACTGCCACCTCGGTCTAGACGGGAAAGTCACTCACATATATACACAAGCAAGCTTAAATAACGCACATTTGGATTTTTAAATAGATACATCTATGCCAACGCGTATCTATGCGTAACGTACGCCGAGTTCTTTCAAATATATGCACGTGGCATATACCTAAAGTTGTACATGTATGCGCATATATAACCGTGTATTGATTCTTATATTGTAGGTGTATGTAACGCACAACTGAACAGTTACACTGTTACAAGCATGATTAAGCAACTTAATCCTAATTTCTCATAAAGCAGGAACATTTTTAAAGTACACCTGGAAGATTAAAATCAATTAAAATACCCACTGACAGGTACAACTAACATACACCTGAATATCTTCCCATACTGCTGATGAGATGATGAGATTAAATCTTGGTTTTTGTGGATATGAAATTCAAGGGCATCTACAACCCTACAATACTTGCATAACATCCTTACATCTTCGGCACTGTATTGATAGTAAAGAAAGAGTAGGTAATATCGAAGATTACATAAGGAATTATGAAATGAAAAGAAATCAAGGAAAACTGATGCAGACTTTATAATTCATTCGAATTTCTTTTTTAAGAACAGATACAATGACGATGGGGGCTTCAATAAAAGTTCCTCCGCTGTCCTAATGAAAGCAAGCCAGTCGTGCGGTAAGAGGTTCAATGAATATTGAAGAGGAAAGAAGAATAATGTTGTCGATTCGTTTTCCCTCAGCATGCCTCTAGGAATTTTTCCCTTCAACTCTGAGTCTTTTTCCACCGAAGAATTAAAGGCAGAAGCAAATATTGACTATATGAACTCTAAGGAAAAGGAGTGATGAGGTAGTCTTGAACAGTGCAATACACAGTACAAGAATAGTGTAAGTTTGTTATACTTTCCTTCGGTTTGTCGATAATATGGGGATCTGGAAAGGGCGATGAGGGACTGCAAACCTTGGCTAATTACCCTGCTTCATTTACGATTTCTCTCACGAATACAAAGATTGGGTTAGCAATTTTCCAGAGAAGCTGTTTCACTAAAAGATTCTTTTACAAATAGCAGGACGCTGCCATATACTTTAAAGGCACACCAGTTACAAAAACAATAAAAAAAATCCTGGATGATGAAGTAGACTCTAAAAGTCAGTGATGTATATTTAATTATTTACCTGAGCATGATGAATCTAAAAAAAAAAAAAAAAAAAAAAAAAAAAAAAAAAAAAAAAAAAAAAAAAAAAAAAAAAAAAAAAAAAAAAAAAAAAAAAAACGTTTAAACTGCATTGATCAGTATAGCTAGATAACCCCATCGTTTGGGGGATTAAACTAGAATGAAATCAAACCCAAAACCTAACTTACTTGGTGGAGGTAATTAAACCACCAATAACTAGGATCTTCAAAGACCTTTGAAGATATATCAGTGATAATTCTTGGACGGTGTTGCATTAATCTGAGGCACACTGAATGCTCCAATATAAAGAAGGTTCTGAAATTGACAGAACTATGCTAATCATACGTAAATAAATATGTTTCTGATGATGGGTTATAAAGAGAGAGAGAGAGAGAGAGAGAGAGAGAGAGAGAGAGAGAGAGCGCAAGCTAAATAAATGAATAATCTCTTTTTATTCTAAGTGAAAAAATGCTTCTCTCGAAACTAGGAAATCTTCTTGAAGGTACTTCTCCAGGCACGACTAATTTTATCTTAATTTTTTTTTACTGGCTTTGGTATTTTATTGGTGATAATTTCGATTCAAGAATCAACGTAATTATTCGAAAACTGCAGCTGAGCCAGATTTCAGTGTCAAGTAAAGAAAGAAGAAAAGTGGCTACAGAAACTAATTCATTTGTACATTCTTACTTTTCATTAACTTGCATTCTACGTCGAGTCAAATACAGCAGAATTACTCGACACCATTCTGTTAGCCGTGAAAAAGGAGACAAACACATATGAATATTATCAGATGGACATAAATACAATGATTCGTTCGTAGTACATTGGCTATGAAGTAAAAAGGAATCTGCTATCGTATGAACATATATATTTGTTTAAAGTTGCGGATTATAACGACATATGAAAATTTAAGATACCTGTGGTGAAGAGTGGAGAGGGGTGGAAGTCCCTGTTAGCAAATGCACTAATCATAATTGTAGATAATTAGGTTATTTTGATGAATGATATGAGTCAATATTCTCTAAGCACCAGGAATTAATCTAGGGATTATAATCATGCTAATGATATAAACGTCTCAAGAACATGAAAACGAAATCAGCGTAAAATATATTTATACTTCATTGCTGAATTGCAAAATTAACTACAGACACCAGATCTATCATTGACGCCCCATAAGATAAGATATAAAATAATTTCCTTTCAGACAACATTGCTTTCAGCATATGTGGTAAATTCCTGTCAATTCCCCTTATCATTTCACTTCAAAGGGTTCGTCGAGCGTTTATGATACTTATCATACTTAGTGATACTCAGCTCCATTCAGAGCTGAGGATTCTTACGCCAAGCGCAGCAAAATATTCGCTGAGATTTCAGCTGTGATCCTAGAGATCCGACGGAAAATGAGGACATAAACTTTTGATGTTCGCAATAAATCCTGAGGCTGAGGGGGGAATCAGAGGTTGAGAAGAAATCAGTGAGCTAATTTTGTTCTTTTATTCTCTTCAGTTTGACCCACAAGTTGAATTCCTGACTTTTTATTTCTGCTTATTACAGTAACACTGAATTTGTTAGGGGTAAAACAAAGAAAACGGTATTTACAGAAAACGGCACTGAAGGTGCTCCAGTCTTATTGTAAAGCGTTGCTAGAGACGATATTTTAATCAGTAGAATCAAAATGAAGAAAATTTCGTATATATATATATATATATATATATATATATATATATATATATATATATATATTATATATATATATATATATATATATAGTTTAAGTAGATATAATTTAGGTAATCATTAATACAATGAAAGACAAAAACGGCATATTATCGAGAAAATACCGTAATTTGATTGTTTATTTGAGTCAGTGATACTGTAAAGAAAACGAAATAATGATCGTTAACTTATGTAAAAATCAATGTCATAGGTAAAAATATACCACAAAGAAAACGAGGAAATTAATGTACGTAGATTCCCCATCTTAGCACTGATATACATTTTTTAGGGTTTCAGGTAATTTCTTCTGTTGCAAAAATGCGCATGAAGAGACATTTGCGAGAACAGAAATATCTGCTGTTACATTTTTTTTTTTTTTTTTTACTTGTCTGCTTTTTCAAATCATTCATCTCTTCCAGTACATTTTCGTAAACCGAATTTTAGATCTAAACAAAAGCGTATCTTTACATTTTTGGATTACAAAAGAAACTTTCTTCATTCCAAGAGAAACTGATAAGGTGTGTGAGGCAAATATCCAACAGTTGGTCTACAAAATCTACAAATCTACAAAGCAACTGACGTACTTTTACTTTGATTAGATTGAAATTGGTGGTATAATTCACTAAGTTTGTAAGTGTATTAAATCGACCAGAAATTTATCATGATTTTACACGATAATTATTTCATTAGGCATACGTACAGAACACATAAAGCACCGTCAGTGCATCTCACGTGGTAACTGTAGGCATTACTAAAGGATGGGATTTTCTCCCAGTTCAACTCTAGACCTTTCTACTTTATTTACTTTTTTCTGGTTCTCTTGGTCTTACTTTCCAGCTTCTGTGACTCCCACGTTTCACTATTTTAAATGCCCAAGGGCTGAGCTTGACAACCTAAATTTCATAAAAGAAGTTTTACTGAAGTCGGAACTATAGTAGATTCACATCACCCGTGCATCTGATGTCTAGGCCAGTCCCTTACGACGCTCCTGATTGGCTATTGCTAAGCTAATCACAGGGCTGGAAACTTCCGGCCTCTCTCGAGAGTTCACATAGACAAGAAGTATGTTTCAGCTCTTCTGAGGGATACTTTTGAAATACGCATCCCTCAGGAGAGGTGAAACATACATCCTGCCTCTGTGAATTCTCGAAAGTGACTGCGAATTTCCAGCCCTGTGTTTGGATTATCAACAGCCAATCAGGAGCGCCTGTGTTTGGATTATCAACAGCCAATCAGGAGCGTCGTAAAGGACTGGCCTAGACATCAGATACACAGGTGATGGGAATTTACTATAGTTACGGAAATTTATCACCGAAACAACGCCAGAAATAGGAGGATATTAATATAACTAATTTATCGACTGTGAAGCAACAGGGTACTGGAGCTGGTAAAATTATTATGAAGGCAAAGCTAAAAGCTGTTGTTTTTTTATTTTCCGATTAATTTGTATAGACTTTAAGAGGTGTTAATTAAGCATCGGGCTTTCTGAATGGGACGCTATAATATCGTACATGCATACACACATATACATCTATCTATCTATTTATCTATCTATATACATACATACATACATACATACATATACATACTACATACATACATACATACACATACGACATACATATATCAGACATATATATATATAAATATATATATATATATATATATATATATATATATATATATATATATATATATATATATATATATATACATATAAATATATATATATATATATATATATATATATATATATATATATATATATATATATATATATATATATGTGATATATGTGTGTGTGTGTGTGTGGGTATGTGTGTGTATGTGTGTTTATGTTTGTGTGTGCGCGTATGTGTCACTAGGTTGGAAATTGGATTAAAACAAGAAGCTGGCCAAGAATTTTCGTGCTCTTACACTTCCGTATGCATTTTCTTCTTTGGAGCTAAGGGCGACAAAAAGGTAGAGTATATTCGTAAAGAAACATTATCTTGTTGAGTCGATGCCCTTTTCATGAATCCCACCTGCAGCTGGTGCATTTTCGCATTAAGTTAATTGGTGCCGGTAGACCGGCAGCGAGTTTCAAACCCTAGAATGCTGGCTCAACATTTGTCTGTGAACTATGCTGTTAAGTAGTATTCCCTAACAGAGAATGGCTGCAGAGAAATAAGGGAGATAATGAATAATCCTTTTATAGTTCAATCGATAATTTGCAGACGTATACATAAAATTCGTACACATTTTCCCTTTTATCTCTACTTAATACTTATAATTCTCTAACTTCCTAGAAATTAAGGCCCTTTCGTCTCAGTAATCTTCAATGTCATGTGTCTAGCGTTTTCAATGTCTTCCTCCGATTCTATCTCCCAGATTTCCGATATTTTCATTCAATAAGTAAACTACAGTCCGAATTGTCAAAAAGATCCATCCACAAAAAAACCAATGATACATCTTTCAAATATATATATATATATATATATATATATATATATATATACATATATATATATATATATATATATATATATATATATATATATATATAATATATATATGTATATATATATATATATATATATATATATATATATATATATATATATATGTATATATATATATATATATATATATATATATATATATATATATATATATATATATATATATATGTATATGTACGTATATATATATATATATATATATATATATATATATATATATATATATATATGTATATATATATATATATGTGTGTGTGTGTGTGTGGCCCTGTGTTTGTGTGTGTTTGTGTTCTTGTGTGTATGTATATGTATAATTGATAAGTCTCTACTTTCCATATCAAAATCCAGTGATCTATCTTTTAAAGATATATAATATATATATATATATATATATATATATATATATATATATATATATATATATATATATATACGTATCTTTAAAAGATAGATAACTGGTTTTGATGATATATACATATATAAATATAGATATATATATATATATATATATATATATATATATATATATATATATTTGTGTGTGTGTGTGCGTGTGTATATATAGTATATGTGTGTATATGTATATACATGTACAATTACTATATATAGTCTTTAAACTTTTCTTACATTTAATAAAATCTCATCACAGCCGCCCTTCTTTTCCTATGTTTCTGAACAAGTATAAAGATATGGAAACTATCTCCTGGAAATTTTACCATATATTTTGTTAATGAGTAATTTTTTATATCTGTGCCATAATTAATTACCATTAACGTCTCTGTATTTGTGAATCCATATCCTGTCAATCATTGCCTCTTGAATGCTAAAATTACTTTTCTATGAATCATTGGATA
>NC_087203.1:71997806-72025306 GCF_015104395.2 Macrobrachium nipponense | reverse complement strand
AGATAAGAGAGATAACAATCTGGCCGCAAGTGCAATTCATTTGGAAAAAAAAAACAAAAAAAACCAGAGACAGAATATGACGTACACTGACTCCACAAAGGAAACTTACGGATTAAAAAAAAAAAAAAGAAGGGGGGGGGGGGTGGCGGAAGAGCTAAAACTGAATGAAATAAGGTACATTATTAATGAGGAAAAATATTTAGAATTCGGTGAGAAAAATCAGAACAAGTGAAAAAAGAATAGGAATTACTTTGACAATGCAATAGTACTGAATAAAGCAATAAAATGGATTTAAACAACCAAGAAACAATGACCAATGAAGAAAGCATAATAAATTCTCATGTCAAGCAAGATCATTTAACGAATTATATTTGTGTTTAATGAAGAAGCAGGAAGAATTTATTGAATTGGGAATCGATGTTCAGTGAAGCATTGCGTGCACTTTATTGAAGGTATTTGTTTTAGTAAAGCAAGAAGCAGGGTATCTTAACTAATGAAAGTTACTTGAACGTGGCAAAAGGCGATGCTATTAAGACAAGCCAAGTTTCCTTCATTCAAACAAGAATTTCCATATAATATCAACTACTGGTTACACTCCGAAGAAAGTATGTAGCATTTTTTGAATTCGGTAAATTTTTCCAAGGATTAGTTAATCAAGAAAAGCTTTTAGGTTTAGTTACTAAAAAATGACAATTCAAATAAAAACTAAATTTTTATTCAAACAAAAAGTGAAATTTTCATTGAATCAAAATTGAGTTCATTAAGATAATAAAGATGATTTCCTCCAATCAGGAATCTAATTCGGTACTCGCTAAAACCATCTACCACCACCAATCGCTGACGCATTCGAAGGAGAACAAACGTTTGAACAAAATTTCTTTGAACTCCTCACCAGGAACCGTTAAGAAGCTAGAAACATGAAACAAAATGGACAGATATTATATTTACTCTATATTATCTAGTAACATTGTATTTCTCGTCTGAATGTCCTTTCTTCCACTTTGTATTGAAATTATAATTGCTTGGTATTTACTAACTATATCATCAGCAAAATATCTCTAGTGATTATTATCACTTCATGTGCTTGATTATAAAAAGAAAAGTGTCTCAAGTTATCGTAAGTATGATTGGATTCCCATAGTCATCATTTTCAATTATTTTTTGAGGCTCCAACCCATCTGCTGTTGATTATCTCAGCTTCGAATTACTTCGGAGGAAAACAAATACTTCTTTCATATTTTGAAAAATATCGTAGATGTCTCATGCTTTTATGCAGACATATTTTTTTCATTATTACCGTACAAGCACACTACTAATTAGACATCCACTGAGCATAATTTTAAATGAGGGGGTTAAATGTCACAGACGGATATTATCATGCATGGAGAGTGTGATGTTCATGAAATATTAAATTTTGTTCTTCATATGCAGGTTCTTAAACGTATATATATATATATATATATATATATATATATATATATATATATATATATATATATATATTTCTAGTGAAATTTTATGACATGATCTCACATAGACTCTAGAAACTTAGATGCCAACTTATTTATATCTAAGAGAAACAGGAAAGGCTAAAAAACAAACGAAATAAAAAGTATCTGATAAAAATATCAAGTTGCCTTGTGACCTCCTCTCAAGAAATACAGAAAGAAATGACCAAACTTTTCGTCTTATATAGGATACAAATGATCAGATCCCCAAAAAGCCTGCAAGCTTTGTGATAATTTAGTGTCAATTTTCTCTGCAAAATGATCAGCAGTTCTTGAAACAAACTGCATTGATTGTTTTTAATATTTGATAACGTTTTACCGAAGGAGAAGGAAATGAAAGAATGTGTAATACATATCACTTCAGTTGTATTAAACAGGGGAGATGGAGGGTTGCTGTGAATACAAAATGTAATGTAATGTAAAGAAGTAGGACATGTCCATGTTTTATTAATGTCATTTACACACACAAACAATCAAACAAACTCACAGAGAGAGAGAGAGAGAGAGAGAGAGAGAGAGAGTTTGTGTGTAAATTATATGTATAACGTGTATATGTTTGATTGCACCTGTATGTATTTACATAAGATTATGTGCTTTAGTACTACTTCATACGCTATTGTCGTACAGGTTAATTTTCGATTACGAAGTGTTCTATAGAAAAAAGTCCTTTGAATAATAATTTGTCTAACTTCCGCAGAATTAATTCCTATTTGGAAAAAAAAAATCTCTAACTGTGCTTTGATACAGTAAAAACAATATAAACATAATATATATATATAATATATATATATAAATATATATATATATATATATATATATTTAACATTATTATCTTAATTATAGTAATAACTTCTGAAAAATGTTTGAACAAGGCAACAAAAACAGTAGTAATTCATATTAATGTTATTATATTAGCATTATTGTTATTATCATTAGTATTATTATTATCATTTTAGTAGATGTAAACCTATTCACATGGAACAAGCACACAGGGACCGTTGACTTGAAATTTAACCTTCCAAAGAATGTTGGTTCGAACCTCCCACCGCAGACCCCAGACTGCAGCAGTAACTGATTATGAGACAGAGCCAGTGATTTTGTATCGTCCTGGAGGAGACGTAAACCCGCGACATCTGTGTTGCATGTCCCAACATTAACCACTATACCAGCTGACCAGTACATGTCAGTGTATACCCTTCTATTTCGACAATATGATCCGCTCATGAGTCACCTGTTTTATTTTTGTATATCATGCAGCCGGAAGCAGATCGCAGCTCCCAAAAGGTTTATTGCATCCGAAGAATGATATTGAGGAGAAGAGTAATTTTCGAATTGATTCGTTTTCTTAAAGCTTCTTCCTAGACACAATGAAACTGTGAATTTCTATGATTTCTTTTCAGGGGAATCCCACAATCATTCTTTAATTAGAGAGACTTATCTGTTATCTACTTCTTATTAGTTATTTTGTTGTTGACGGTAAACATCCCATGTCAATATCGTTTAAGTTAACTATGACCACTGGAAGTTACGGCTACATACCAGCAGCTAATTAGATACAAGATGGAAGTTTTAGTTATGTCGGCTGTTTCTATTTATTGTCAGCTCTTGTTTTCTCTTGCATGGTCAAGGCTAGAACGTCAGGTTTGCGCATTCTTATGAAGTCTCTTTGTAAAAAGGATTATATCGATAAGAAAAAATAAGCACTACACATTCGCTTTCTTATTATTAGTGTTCTTTTATCACATTAGCGTTCTTAGGAGGGGAAGCCGTTACGGCTTGTTATATTTGAAAAGATATCTTTATATAGGGAAATAATAATAATAATAATAATAATAATAATATAATAATAATAATAATAATAATAATAATAATAATAATAATAATGATGATGATGATGATGACGATTTGTGGTCGGTGGTGAAATATTAGAAATTAATCTAGCGCATTTTTCTTGCGGTTTCAAAAAAATGCATATTAATTTTCCCAAGAAATGGCGTGAACTCTAGCATTATACAAAAGGGGACCATATGCAAGAATGATCATGCCAAGACTGATTTTGTGCGTCTGTGTATGTATGTGTGTGCGTGTGCGTGTATGTGCGGTTGGAATAGAGAAAGAAAATAAGAATGGAGAAAAAGAATACGAACAGAAAGGACAGAGAAAGAAACGTAAATCATAATAGAACGTGAGACTACAGTTGTTATGTGAAGTCAGCAAGTGAAAGATTGATTCAACATAATTTGATATTTGAATGGTAGAGAAGATAGTGAATTTCGAAAGTAATACAGAAGCAAAATTAAATTTTGAATCTTGTATTTTAGCTTGATTAACACTGAAGATAACAAAACCTACAGCAATAATAATAATAATAATAATAATAATAATAATAATAATAATAATAATAATAATAATAATCATTGCAAGAGTATCCTCGAACTCTATGAGATTATAATAACGAGCGTGACAAGACTGAATGCCGTTTTATCTTTCATACAAAAGCAACAGCAGCCAAAAAAAATGACATCAACAAACAACAACAACAACAACAACAATAATAATAATAATAATAATAATAATAATAATAATAATAATAATAATAATAATAATAATAATAATAATAATTCACGCAAGCGGTATCTAACACTGTAAAATGGGTAATAAAAAGTTTCAAGTAAAAAGGCCTGTGAGAATCATTACTTCTCCGGTTATAAGAAATAAAATTATATTTATCAGAATTTACAAAAGATATTTTCTTTGTAATTTGTGCATTTTTTTTTGCCTCAAAATCAAAATAATAAATCACAATAATTTTGCATGTAGCTATCTACGGGAGATGGTTAAGGCTTTTTATAATAAAAATTCAGATGAAGACGTACTCATTTTTAATTCGATTTAGATTGAAATCGCGAATAAAAGGTGAAATTGATATCTACATTTAAATCAAGATATCACCGCTGTCACGTGCGTAATGAAAGAAATCAGCCAGCTCATCATCATTTAAGGAAATTTTATCAGTCCACGAAGGTACAATTTCATATAAGGTAAAATAATGCTTTTGTAAGACATGCAACAACTCCAATTATACGGAACAGCCAATTACTATTTCGAAAAGCGGGATCCTTTGCACTGCACATCATTCCTAAAATGATCGAATGAAAAAAGAAAGGCGAAGGGATGTCATTTTTCGAATTATAAAAGAAATAAAGTATTTTATTTTTCAAATGATTAAATCAAAAGGATATAACGCTCATTATCACGCCTTGGACCCTCGCTGGCGCAGAGGAAACAAGCCATTTCGTCCTTCTGAGCTACAAATGTTGAATATTTCGCCCCGGTTAACAACACGCGGGCTCAGCAACAACCTTTTGACCTCGCCTAGGTGTGGCTGAGGAGGATTAGAGGTGGTTGGCTGTGGGGTAGGCAGAAGAGTTGGGTGATTTCTGGAGTGGAGTTGGGGCTGGGTCATGGAGTAAAGGGAAGAGTATTTCAAGAGGGTGGGGGTAGGACTGAAGGTGGTTCAGCCTGCTGTTTTTGGGTTGGTTGTTTTAGGTTGCGGTGGCGAGGGGAAGGGGAGGGGTCCGGTGGCCGCTTGGTAAGTGGTTGAGGTTGGCCTTCGAGTTGGGAAGAAAATGATGGAATGAGGCTTCCGTGATGGTAATTGATAGGAACACAGGATATGGGGTACGACAAGGGGGTTAAAGAAGGAGAAGGTTGGGGACTGGTCAAGGAGGTTAGATTTCTAACCTTCTTGGGACTAGTTGGGTGTGAGACGTAAATGTATAACAGTTGAAATATTGGCTGATTTGGTTCCCCTTTCCTCTTCCTTTTGTTATTTATTGTTCAACATATCGCTCAAGCACAGCGGCGCTCCAACCTTAAATGTTGAACTTTGTCGCTATCTGTTCGTATTCGGGAGCTTACTACACTTTTTCACGGTCAAGGTACTATCATGATAATTCGCGTTTTTTTGTCTGTTTCTAGCGGTCATAAATACACACACATACACGCTTATACACACACACACACACACACACCACACATATTATATATATATATATATATATATATATATATATATATATATATATATATATATATATATATATGTGTGTGTGTGTGTGTGTGTTTGTGTGTGTGTGTGTATGTGTGTCTGTGTATACATAATAAATACACACACACACACACACACACACACACATATATATATATATATATATATATATATATATATATATATATATATATATATATATATATGTATGTATGTATGTCTATATATATAAGTTACAGTGGCCATCATAGACTCCACGACTAGACGCAAGACAACTGTTTCGATGTTATCTCATCAATCGGTGGATCTACTACATAACATACGACTAGTGTTTTTTTTTTTTTTAGACAAAATTGTTTATTCCAGTTCTCACTCTTACCCTATGACGGCCCGTTAGGTTAAAATGGAATATAATTGCTTTTGTGGACCTCAGGCTTATATATACTAACGCGGCGGAGACAATAAAATACACAACCGACTTAAACGACCACTTGGACAACTGCTTTGCTTTAATCCCACCCGCAGTGAAATAAAAGAAATGGTCGGTGAGTTGGCAGAAATAAAGGGCGAAAATCGCTTGACGAAGCGCCGCTACGGATCCGTATCATCGCGGCATAATAATTTTTTATATAGTCATTTCTGATATTTCACGCGTTCACTGACGGACAAATTATGTCCACACGCTGAGCAATAGCACGTTTACAAAGGCAGCTTGTCTTGTCCCCAGTCCGAGAAATAAAGATATTCAGACCGTCTAAACTGTCTAATGGAGCTGCTGGCCTTGAACGTAAACGCCTCTCGGGCACTCGACACTGCACAGGAAGTTAAGAGATCCTCCGGCCCCTTTGGAAACAAGAACGGTTATCGCTGGGGGCTCGAGCTATTCTAGGAAGCGACAGGAAAATGATTTACATATACATACATACATACATATATATATATATGCTTAAAAAATCACTGTAGATGCACGTGACTTCATAAATAAGCGAATACCACAGGAAAATAATAGTCAGAAATCCAAGCGCTTTCGTCTTTACTCAGACATCGTCAAGGAGTTAATAAAGTACAATTGGAGATAAACGTCTCAGGTACAAGACAAGATCAAGAATACCAGATGGTTAATTGTCAAAAGGGTAAAAATTAAAAGAGATAATCCAGGATTATCGGATATCACACGGTCACAAACCTAACCGAAACTACAAAGTATCTTTACAGTCCAAAACATGTAAAAACTGAATATATTAATTTTGTTGCTTATATTTATCTACAACTTTTTTCATAATGAAAGCATCAAGTTTAAATAAACCAAGACTTAAATTTAGAACATTTCTATTATTTGACTTGATGAAACAAGATTCAATGATATTCCTTTTAACTGTGTCATTACATGGGATTAAGGCTCTTGCTTGACTCCAGTTAATAGGATGGTCTAAATCTCTCATATGTACGAATAATGCATTCGATATTTGCCCAGTTCTCACAGAATATTGATGTTGCTTGAGACGTTGTGAAAGAGATTTACCGGTCTGTCCGTACGGCTGATGAGGTCTACTGATCAAGTAGACGAAAGCTCCCGTCTTTTATGTATTTTTAATACACATTTTACATAATTGTGGACTTTGATTACTTGAAGATTTTCCAGTCACGTTATGGTGATTTTTTGAGATATATATATATATATATATATATATATATATATATATATATATATATGTGTGTGTGTGTGTGTGTGTGTGTGTGTGTGTGTGTGTGTGTGTGTTTGTTACATTTATTTATACACACACACACACACATATATATATATATATATATATATATATATATATATATATATATATATATATATATATATATATATATATATATATATATATATATATGTGTGTGTGTGGTGTGTGTGTGTGTGTGTGTGTGTGTGTGTGTGTGTGTGTGTGTGTGTGTGTGTGTATGCTTAAAAAATCACAGTAGATGCACGGTACTTCATTAAATAAGTGAATACTACAGGAAAATGATAGTCAGAAATCCAAGCGCTTTCGTCTTTACTAAGACATTGTCAAGGAACGAATGAAATACAATTGGAGATAGAGTTATCAGGTAAACAAAAAGATCAAAAATACCAGATGCTTAAGTGTCAAAAGGGTAAAAGTTAAAGAGATAATCCAGGATTATCGGATGTCACACGGTCACAAACCTTATCTCCTGTCCTTAGCAGTATTTACATGGAATTTTTTGAGACAAAACTCTTACCAAGAATTTTGCCCCAAAACTCTTACCAAGAATTTTGGTATTTGTATGATATTTTCTGTATTTGGCCAGTTCACGAAAATCTCCAGGAATTCCTTTATAATCTCAAGAATTTAGTCCCTTCTATAAAATTTACTGTAGAGGAAGAAAGAAATTGTAATTTGAATTTTCTTGATGTAACTGTCCATAGAAATGATAGAAATTTCACCTTTTCAGTCATTCGGAAATCAACTAACATTGCCTCTTTTGTTCATTACTACTCCAATCACCATCAAAATGTTAAATTCTCTGTTTTTTCTGGGATGTTCCTAAGGGCTTTACGTGTCTATAGCCCGCAGTTTATTGACGCTGAGATTAAAACTATTTGTGATATTGCATTGAAACTTGAATACCTAAGGACTTTTGAAGATGTGGCATGGAAAAGAGCTAGAAAAACATTATATTTAACTAATGACAAACTTGAATTTAGTAAGTATAACATTCTAAAATTACCCTATGATGAAAGTTTTTTAGATATTCCTAGAATTTTAAAGCTTTTTAACATAAATGTTTTTTTCAGTAATATTAATGTCAAGAGTTTAGTAATAAAAATTTTTCCTAAAGATCTTCCAGGCTGCATATATGAAATGCCTTGCAAAAAGTAAGATAGAGTCTATTACGGACAAACCGGTAAATCTCTTCCACAACGTTTCAAAAAGTACTAATATTCTGTGAGAACTGGGCAAATATCGAATGCATTATTAGTACATATGAGAGATTTAGATCATCCTATTAACTGGAGTCAAGCAAGAGCCTCAATCCCATGTAAAGACAGTTAAAAGGAATATCATTGAATCTTGTTTCATCAAGTCAAATAATGGAAATGTTCTAAATTTAAGTCTTGGTTTGTTTAAACTTGATGCCTTCATAATGAAAAAAGTTGTAGATAAATATAAACAACAAAATTAATATATTCAGTTATTACATTTTTTGGACTGTACGGATACTTTGTAGTTTCTGTTAGGGTTAAATGTATGTTTAGGTTTGTGACCGTGTGATATCCGATAATCCTGGATTATCTCTTTTGACAATTAACCATCTGGTATTTTTGATCTTGTTGTTTACCTGATAACTTTCTCTCCAATTGTATTTCAATCGTTTCTTGACAATGTCTTAGAAAGACGAAAGCTTGATTTCTTGGCTATTTCATTTTCCAGTGGTATTCGCTTTATATATATATATATATATATATATATATATATATATATATATATATATATATATATATATATATATATATACATATATACATATATATAAATCTATGTATATATAATTATGTGTGTATGAATATGCCTATATATATATATATATATATATTATATATATATATATATATATATATATATATATATATATATATATATATATATAGACACACATATGAATTGACTCGTAACAACTAAGCGGAGATAAGAAAATCTGTAAAATGAACATTTACATTTTGTTCACTTTTATGAACTTCATTTGTGGCTACAGTAACTTTGCAAAGGCAGATAAAAAACGAAAATTATAAAAGAGATAAAAGCTCTTCCACTGTAGTACTTTCAAAAATGATCTTTTGCCGGGAACTTATGCTTAAACGCACTCTCATACCACTTTTCCTATAACCTTGTCTATTGCTAGATATTAATTATATCGCGTTTCCAATATAGCTTTGACAAATATCACGTTCTGGGGTCTGAAATCCTGAGATACAAAAAAAAAAAAAAAAATGCTAAATAACATCCTTTTCCATCACTCCCCTTTGGAAGGACAACTATAGCTGAGTACTGTCCTGTACGCTTGACTCGTGGTCTGCTAGATATGCTACACAAGGTCTAAAGAAAGTCTCCAGCCCTTGATAGGATCTTTCCTAGATAGTGACCCTCAACAAAATTCGGGGTCGATATCTAGGACTGATATTTCTTTATGATCATTTGCAATCTTTTTTTAAATGTTTTTTTTTTTTTACGGTAACCCCCAACGGGCTTGGTTTGTTTGTTCGTTTGTTTGTATGGTGTTTTTAAGTTGCATGGAACCAGTGGTTATTCAGCAACGGGACCAACGGCTTTACGTGACTTCCAAACCACGTCGAGAGCGAACTTCTATCACCAGAAATACACATCTCTCACTCCTCAATGGAATGGCCGAGAATCGAACCCGCGACCACCGAGGTGGGACGCTAATAGCCATACCAGCCACGCCGCTGAGGCGCTCCAACGGGCTTGGAGTAAACACGCCATAAAGATGGATGCATACTGGGTTAAAACCGCTGGGGGTTACTATCTTGGAAAGATACCCCTGATGCTACACTTCTTATCAACCAAGATTAGTTCCCAGGGCGAAGCAGAATGTTTTAGGCACTTTCTATTAAAGCTCTGTTGCCCTAAGCAGTAAATAAGGTATGAGGTAATAAGTCAACTGTGGCTGGAAGCAGCCAGGGTGGGTTAAGAACATTATACATTAACAACATCCCATAATAACTTCTTGTAAGGTGAAGGCTAGCAACATATGTCTTCCTCTCCTCCCTTTATAAGGAAAAAGAGCCCATAAATGAAAGATGTCTACGCCGGATATAAATATACCTGCGTGTGAGCGTGTCCGCGCATATACTAGTATATCAACTGAAGTACCAACTAGAGACAATGTTAGCTTCAATAATGAGAAGTTGATAGCATGAAACGTGACCTGAATCATAACATGACAGGGACTGAGATTGTAGTACGATAATGTGCTGACAGAAGAGGTTAATAGTAAGAAAGTTACTTTGCTCATAGTATTAAAATAAGACGTACCAATATACAATAAAATCACAATATGTTTACTGTCCGTGATACTGAAATGTGACTTCAAGATTCAAAGCATGAAAATAATACTTTTGTTTTTAAATAGAAAATGTATTACTTGCATTTCCAGCAATTTGTTTATGAATATCTTTGAACTTTCAAAGTTTGAGCCGTTTAGGAATGCACTTAACACACAGTGGCTATTTATGCTTTGTCTAAAACCCCTGGTGTAAACACCTGCAGAAAAAAGAAGAAAAAACTCAGCTACTGTTGCGTTGTCATGGTGTTTGAATTTGTTCATTGTGAATTATCTGTCATAAAATCCGATTGGATACTATTCGTCTTCCCCCGGGTGACAGTAGGGGGAGAGACGACACAGCCACCCACGCCCCTGCAAACCGGTTTGCCCACCCGGTTGGGGCATGGTAGGTAGGGGATCGGGAGGGTAGGAGAGATAGCAGCACCGGGTTCCAGGGCGCGTAGCCGGCGCCAACAAGCTTGTTTATTATAATGTTTAACTCTCAATAAAGGTAAATTTCGTCTGCAGATATTTTCTTTAGTAAGATTAACAAATGTAGGCAAAATCACATAATTCGCATCGCCCAGGTCCCACGTTCCAAACATTTTCCTAGTGAAGTCATCGCTAAGTCACGCACTACCCGCACGTTAACCAGCGTTGAATATGAAGTGTTCATGCAATACGATTAATGAAACTTAAAACTGTACTACAATTTTAATGAAATATTGTGCTTACATATCATCCGATTAAATCATTATTTCCATAACAGTCTTTCTATAAACTTACTCACTAACTCAAAAACATCTTTGGATTCTTGGCCTCCTTGTAACCCACTGCCCTTTAAACCAACCCATTCTATGAGTAACACCAGGCGAAACCTCCAAGGGGTTGGCGAACCTCACATCAAGTATTTATGATTAATATAATATTTCTCGATGGAATCCTGCAGCCTTTCAGTTTAGCTTTACCTTTAGAGTCATGCTTGTCATTTATCTTTTAACTGTGGCGAGTGGAAATATCTCATCCCTTGGTTTTAATTCATTCTTACAGGGCAAATAATAATTCCCTTTCTCAAAATCATTTGTAGAATTCTTGGACATAGAGCATCTGTGATGGTGGTTATTCCGTATGTTTGCTCTGATAGCGCAACATTATTGAAATACAATAATTTTTATTTACAAAATTGCTATTCTGTTGTGTGGCCTACAAATAGATAATAATTAGTTTTCTGATTGACAGTTATTTGTGGACACCATCTAATCTTATTCTATAGACGATCTTGATGGTATGCGCTACGCTGTACGGAACCCGGGGCTGCCATTATTTCTCCCCTACCCTTCTGATACCCAGTCTACTGGCTCCCACCCAAGACGGACAAACAGGTTTGCAGGAGGAGAGTAGATGGGTCATGTCTCCCCTAACCTCCCGATCCGCTTCCTATCCCGCCTCTACCCGGAGCAGACAAACAGGTTTTCAGGAGGAGAGTGGGTGTGTCATGTCTCCCCTACCCTCCCGATCCCCTACCTACGCTGCCCCCACCCAAGTGATTTTCCCGGACAAACAAGAAAGATCCACTCGGATTTTATTTTGATAGATTCTATGAAGACACCTATATCCTTATCATCAAAGATTGAAGACTCCCGGACTGGAGTCTCGAATTCGACTCGGTTCGAAATGTCAGGACATAAAAAAGTTTTGCCCTTAAAGTCCATTAGTTTGGAACGCCATCGTTTTTTATGGGACAATCGCCACATGTATTTCGTTGTTATTGTTGATGCAGTTTTCCCTCTTCCTATTTTCTAACGGCGTTATTTTTCTTTATCATTATTTTTTTCTCATTTTTTTAGTTTTCATTTTTCGGGGTAAGGTGAAGGAAGTTTTCTCAAAATATACAAACAGCATATCCTGTACATGGGATAACTTAAAATGAATACAAAGCTATTGAGAGGATATTGTGTTAAAATTATCTTGACTTTATCAAAGATGCATTTAGCGAAATTAGATCATGAAAATTGTTTTCTGCCATTCAGGGATGACAGCAATGCAAGTTCCAGAGAGTCTTGTATAAAACACTCAAGTGTATCGTCAAAGTCACAGAGTTGCAACCACTTGCCTAATGGAGTCGTCACTAACACACGCGCCCGTTAACTAATAATGACCATGAAATGTTCGTATGAAAAGACCAATTTTACATGAAATATTACTACAGTTAATAAATTCCTTGGAATCTTATCAAAATGGTGCAGTTACATATCATCCCAATAATATATGTGTTCCTATCTCAGTTTTTCTGTAAGTTCACTCACAAACTCTCAAATGCCTCTGGATACCTGGCCTCCTTGTAACCCACTGCGCCTAGCACTAAATCATTCTATGAATAACCCCATGAAAAACCTCTCAGGGGCTGACGAACTTCACTCAACGTACTTCTGATAAATAAAATGCCCCAGGCCATTTCAAAGGGAATATTTCTCGATGGAATCTTCTAGTCTTTCATTTAAAAGTTTTAATACTGTTACTTCAGAGTTATACTGGACATTCATCTTTTAACTATGGCGCAGGAAAATATTTTATCTTGTCTTTTTTATGCTTGTTGAAAAAATAAATTTCCTTTTCTCAGACACATTTGCATAACTTTACCCGAGAGTAACTGCGATTTTCGTGATTCTATACGATTGCTGTAATTGCGCAATAGTATTAAATTTCAAAAGCGTTCTATTTGCAGAATTGCTATCATGTACTACAGTGTGCACCGTAAATAACACTTAGCTTTCTGAAAGGCATTTATTTAATGATAAGATATCTAATTTGGGCTTTTTCTATGATGGCACCTTTATCTTTATCATCTAGTCTCGAATTCGGCCGAGTTCGAAATGCCAGGACATAAAGAAAGTTGAGAGTCCATAAAATCCATTAGTTTGGGATATCGTCTTTTTTATGGGGAAATCACGATGTGTCATTGTAGATGTAGTTTCCCATCTTCTGATGGAAATATTTCCTTGCGATATTTTTATTTATTTCAAGTTTTCATATTTTGGGCCAGTTAGAGAGAAGTCTTCTCAATACGTTTTTAGAGTATTTTGTTTTGAACGACGTAATATACGTATGACTTAATTTACAATGAATGATGTCTTTCTCGAAATTATATCTAGGCCTCACAAATAATTTCTGACATCTTCAGATGAAAATTACTTTATAAATTCGCCTTGCTACAGAATTTCGTTTTTTTTCTTTTATTTATTTATTTGTTTAGTTATTTATTATTTTAGTTTTTACGGGAAGTACTAGGTCGCTGGTAAGTTGGTTCTCAGAACCAAAGACGACCGAAGGCGGGTTCAGCGGAAAAAATTAGGGGGAGTTTAAATATGTAAATATAAAATCAATATGAAATGACCAGGATCATATCATTAAACTTTGCATTTTTAAGTGAAAGGGTAGAGATGGAAAAAATGCATTTTAAATATTTAATAAATTTAAATTTAAATGGTTAGACATTTATGAATACAAATAATTTAAAATGAGATAAATTTCACTGTAGCAGCTGGTGGTGGAATGACGTAAACGAGTCCTCGAATGATTAAGAATGTCAAGCGAGGACGAAGAAATGCACTTTTGTACGAGAGATTAAGGTTCACAACTGCGAGGGCTTAACCTTCTTCCTTTCACTCATCCGCTAAAAAATACAAAGTAAAGGAGAATCAACCACGGGAAAAATCAGAACGAAAGATACAACACTAATACAAAGTAACTAAAATAAACCAACAAAAAATCAACACTAATCAAAATATCAATTACTGCAATCGCATGACTAATATCTACAATTTTCATATAAATCAATAAAATCTTGAAATCCACGAATCACCGAAAACGGCAATTAACTATTCACGAAAATCACCTTACGTAAATATTTACTTAAATCAACACTAAATCACTAAAGCTCTCAAATTATCAGTAAAACAAATAGCAAAATCAACGAGTAGTCAAATACCTAAGAAATACAATTATAGACTGCATTGAAATCATAGGTTCAATCTAGCAAGAATTTAATAAATTAAAATACTTGAAATAATTTTCAAAACACTGGCATATAGAATATGTAACGCAAGAACAAGCATTAAAGCCCCTTATGCTTACCCTGTTGCGATAACAGTTCTGGCGAGTGTGGAAAAAATCATTCAATAGACGATCATCGCTAAGCAGCGTCCGGATCCCATCCTCGATGAATTAGTGTGTATTTATGTCCATGATAGAGAAAAAATCCATAATAATTAATCCAGCACTAAATACGGTAGTAATCCAGGACGGAGTCATAAATCCAGCGTGAGTGTATAAATCCTTAAATCCACTTGAAAAATGAGAGAGAGAAAGAGAGCTGCTCCTCGTCACTCCCGTGTAAGGTTATGCTGAAGACTGCTTAACTGTGTGAAAAAACTTCACAAAGGCTTTAGCGGCAGGCAGATATAACTAACTGTTAGGTAGTTACTATTTAAAAGCAAAGGGGCAATTAGCGACACTTCTGTATGCCAAAATGTATAAATACTGAATTAGTTCCAAATTAATAATTTGAAGTTTTTTCAATCTGCCCCCCGCCCCCCGGATTTAAATTAAATTTTCTATACAAGACCAGATTGAGCTAGCTGCTTATTCTTCTCAGAACAAATCAAAGCAGCCCCCCGTTGAATTCTTGCAATATTTTCATTAGAAACATAAGAATCACTCTGAGGTACAAGATTTAAATCTAACTGATCAATATGAGAATCACTTAACCCATCACCTTTAACCAAAAGAATAACAGACGATATATCCCTAAAGACAACACTTTTATTACCCTTGACCAATTGTACTTGAACAGCCTCACCAAGAGAATTATAAATAACATCAAGAACTCTAGCTAAAGGGTAATTGGGAGCCTTAACCATTGAATCCTTTATCAAAACTATGTCACCTTTTGAGATTTTAACGTGCTCTCTAGGGTAATATATCTCTCTATTTAGTTGGCTGATCTTGCAATCCAAATAAAAATTCATTGTGATAACTATTACTCAATTTCTCTTTAATATGAATTAAACGCTGAAAGTCCTTACCCAAATCAGAAGAGTCATAATCATCAAGTTGACCTTCGTGATATATACATTCCATAACCTGTGTATCATATCCAAACTTCAAAAACTCTGGTGACAGCACCTGAAAATCATCATTCACATTCTGCTCCCTCAATGCGCCAAGTTCAGAAATGGGTTTCTTATTAGCGTAAACATATGCATTGTTTAATTACATGAGAAAATTCCAGAAAATCTAGAATATTATTATGGATTGCTCCCTGTATTAACTTTCTTACCAGACCAACTCCGGACTCTATGATACCTCCAATACCACGATTCAGAGAACCACGAGGATACTGTGAAAATTCAGTGACATCGACACCCCTCTGATTGAAGAATTCCTGCACCTCACTTGCTTTCAGAAATTCCTCAATCCATGTGAATGCACCACCAAGATTTGAGCCAGAATCTGAAAATACTTTGTTAGGCAAACCATAGCTGTAAACATGATTTTGAAAAGCCAATAAAAATCCTTTAGAATCAGCTGAAGTTACTATTTCAACATTAATCATGTTAGACCAAATACATTTAAAGATTACCCCATAGGTTTTAACTTTGTCACTTCCATACCTTGTGAAATATGGCCCAAAGTAATCAATGAAACATACAGAAAAAAACCTCTTTATGGGATTCACATTCCATTCTCTATAGTCATTAGCATTAACTTTAACTGGTCTACTATTAAAACGTTTACAGTGGTAACATTCATTCACAACTTTCTTAACTGTTGAAAATCCCTTAAGCAGAAAAAATGCCGGTTTCAATTTATGTAACACATAGTAAGTACCTGAGTGATTAAACTTCAAGTGAGTGTCCATTATCAGTATTCTACCGAAATCACTATTATTACTAATGAGTATTGGAGTTCTCGACATCATACCTTTAGACATCTTTCCCATCTTACATTTTACTCTAAGAATACCATCAGAGTCACAAAATACATTCATTCTACTAACTAGCTCAGGAATAGACTTTTTTGCTTTCAGTTTTGAAGTGAAAAAATCATGTAAATCTGGAAAGCAATTCTGTTGATCAAGCTTTAGCAAATCATTACTGCATTTTTGGTAGCTTGCATCTAATAAGGCAATTGACTGGTGGCTCTTGAAATTTATTCTTATTATATTGTTTATGAAAAGCTTAACTTTCATTAGTACTTTAACCGCTTTGTTAAGTGAAGAATACTTAGTTATATCAACAACTGTACCAACTGACATATCTTCAACACTTGCCTTATTTAAAACCAGCTTGGGTATATCCACATCATTAATCATGCCTGGATTAGGAATTACAAGCCATTCCAGTAAACAAACTTAAATCTTTCCGCAACATCTCGGTCCGGTCAAGTAACAAGAGTTTCTCAACTTTGAGAAAGATACTAATCTAGTAGTGAAATCTGCAGCATTTTCATTTGATCCTACATGAGCTAACTTCACCGAGTGTATTGACTTACAGAGGTCGACAATATTTGTGATTCTATTATTCACATACACACTTCTCTTTTGAAGCTTTGTTCTCAAGTTCTCATAATCAGCTAGCCAACTTAAGGCAATCGTAGAATCTGAAAACAACATTATGTCATTAACTGCAATAGGCACAATACAAGTAGTGAGCATTTTATACAGCTCAAAAGCCCTTTGCAATGCATACTCTACTGCAGTGAGTTCGAGTACAGGCATAGTTCGCCCTTGCAGATTTTTATTCAGAATCTTATTATGGGCAGATACGAAGGATACCAACTTTGAATCTCTCTCCTGCAAGTAAATAAAACAACCAATAAAGTTTTACTCGCATCACTCATTACAATTATATCAAAAGTAGACTTTCTGCTACCCATATATCTTGGTATCTCTAGCCTTTCACCATTATTGAATTGTGAAGCTATGTTTCTCCATTCATTTAGCTGAGCACCATGAAGAATAGTATCCCATTTATTTACATAATCCGACTGTAATTGCCTGAGGAAAATCTTACATCTGTTTAAAACAGGCAAGTTAGCATTATTCAAATCAAATATACTCATTACTGAACTCAAAATCTGCCTAGAAGTATCAGCTTCGACATTTAATTTTACACATGTGGCCTTTAGTACATCATTATATCTGTCCCAGCACATGCCAAGAATTTTAACCTCTTGTGGAGTCTCTGTGCCAACTTTACAGTCAATCTCATGCTGAAATTGAGAAGAATTAGTAACATACTGCTGCAACGGAAATTTATGCTGCTCAAATATTGTACTGGCTTCCCTGTGAACCATTTCAACTTCATCTTCATCTGCGCAGCCAATCAGAAAATTATCAACATAACTGCCTTGGTAGATTTTTTTCAATTCCTGAATTTCTTCAGCATCACCATCTGTCTCCAATATTAACATATTATAAAGACTGCACTGCAACAGATATGGAGAAACAGACATCCCAAATATTACTCGCTTTGAGCGATACACAACTGGTGTAAAATCTCTGGATTCAACATCCTTAAACCAATAAAAGAGAAATTTTGAGGAATTCTCATCATCAATGGCTAATCTGTGAAAGGCTTTTGAAATATCAAATCCAAATACAAACTTGTCAAACCTCATCATGGTCAATGCATCACTTATCTTAAAATTCTTGTTGTAACCTGGGTGAATACATTGATTCAGACTAATGCCTTTACTACCATCAGGTCTCTTTTCTGCAAGATTCGCCATGTAAATAACTCTTACTTTCGTAGTATCTCTTTCTTCTTTAATTACAGGACTGTGGCTAATGAAAGAAATATTTTGGAAATTTCCTTTTATATTCTTCAAAATCTTCAACTTTCTCAATGATTCCCAAATCAATTTGTGACTGGAAAACTTCATCAACTCGCTTTAGAACATTACTGTTCATGTATTTCTTCTTCAGACTGCACAGAACCTTGAAAGCAAGTCCCTCATTTGATCCAAGAAGATCTTTATATCTAGTCAACCAAGGAATTGGGGTACAACATAATGTCTTTCAGAATCTCTGGAAATGTTGCATAAAATAAAATCCGTCACTTCTTGCTCAGTTTCATTAGTAACACATTCAATAGAATTCTCTTCTTCCATATTTATGAATATTTTACAATTATGATCCAACTGAGAATAATCCGCAACCTCTGCTATATCTGGCATGCTTTCAAAATTACATATTCCATCAAGTGTTGGCACTTCATAGTCAAATCCATCAGAATCAATCTCCATAGTGCCAATATATGAAGTAGTAGATTCTATTTCTTCAGAAATCTTCTTATTAGACATCAAAGATGTATCTACCACTTCGGAAAGATTCTTTATCCCAGTCCAGAAATAGAACCAATCAATTACTTAGTTTATCATTAATTCTGTAAAAAGAAGTCAGTCTGTCTTTTTGACCTAGTATCCACTCTCCATGCTCATCACACAATGCCAATCCTTTGCACCTATCAGTAGCTTTATATCATCAATGTCATGAATTCTGTTTACACAATTGAATTTATCATAAGCAACCTCTTTACCACTCTGCCTTAGCAGTTCTATTAATTTAGACATATGAGGAGCTTTCATCTGAATTTTAATCTTAGGAATACAAATGCAAGTAATTTCATAACTTGCATCACCAATCTTAAAAGGAAAACTCACCGACTTGGTACAAATCTTTTGATTAGTATTAATCCCCTTGATAATCAAATGTATCTTAGGATCTACTACCTTTAAGTTCAAGAAATCTGCTAAACTTTCCTCAATAAAGGAATTCTGGCTACCTGAATCCAAAACTGTATCCACTTTTACGCGATCATGTTCAGTTGTCAACTGTTAGTAATGGTAATAAAGAATCAACAATAGCCAAATGACTGGATGCTGTAACAGTTGATGGAAATTCATTAACACTCTCGACAACATTAACCACCTTTGTGGTAGTTTGTTTACTATTACTAGAATCTGTGGCTTTGAGCTACACAAAAAAACTCCAGTGATTACCCTTTTTGCATTTGAAGCATACACCTGATGTTTGAAATCTGCACCCATTACTATTATGACCTGCTTTTAAGCATTTAAAGCACTTGTGCAATTCTTTCAATCGCTTTATTTTATCAGATACTAACAAATACTTTGTACAACTGGCAATTTTATGATCTTTAGCATTACAAAGCATACATGTACTCCTTGTTAAACTAGTATTCAAACTAGTAGCCAATACTGCGGTCTTACATGGACTTCCTTTACTAGTGTTTAATTGAGCGTTATATCTGCTGCAAGCTTCCAAAAATTTACCAGTGACATCATCTAAAGTAGGATAAGACTTATTTGTGATCGCAACTATGATATCTTGAAATTTAGTAGGCAGTGAAGACCACACAAAATAAAGCATAACAGTGTCCAAATCAATAGCATTATCTTTCACTGCATCAATCAGCTTCTTAATATGAGCATAAAAAATATATGGATCATCCTTGCCCCAAACAAACCTCAAGTCAGTTAACTCTTTAATGAGGACAAACTTCTGAGGCATTTCATCAGCAAATGCTGCGATCAAAATTTGTTTAGCCTGACCAAAAGTTTGCTGGGACACATTTATGGAACTAATCATAGCCTTTGCTCTACTATGACATTGTTGCGGCTCAAGTAAATTATACCTCTCGACTTCATTTAAATTATACGGAGCAGTCAAGTGTTCAAAAACTTCAAAGAATCGCTTGCATGTAAATTTATCTTCCTTAGAATCTGCATAATACTGAGGCAAATTCAACTTGGGCAAATCAATTCTAGTTCTGCAAGGAGTTTTATTATCAATCTGTAAGGAGAGATTATCAAGTCTAGATTGCATTTTGTTTGACAGTAATTTAATTTTACGATAATATTCCTCACATTCAGAATCCTGCCTATCCAAATCCTCCTGCGGAACTAAGGAGTCCAGTCTAACTTTACTCAAAATCAAATCATCTAAGCTCTGCAATCTTTGACTGTACTCACTCAGAAAACTCAACTCTGCTTGCAATTCAGCTTTATCCAAAGAATCAACAGCATTACACAATTTAGTATACAATACACTAACCTTACGGCGTATGGTAGTACGTTCACGCTTTTCCGATTCCGCCATCTTTAATTAATAGACAACACACCACACAAATCAACTTTCAAATAAAAAACTAACACGTATAACGCGAGAGGAGGGGGACCCGGACACCGCCCAACTAGACACGACCAACATTCCACACCAGTGCTTAAAAATATGAATCCAAAAGTTCGAAGGACCAAGCGGAAAAAATTAGGGGGAGTTTAAATATGTAAATATAAAATCAATATGAAATGACCAGGATCATATCATTAAACTTTGCATTTTTAAGTGAAAGGGTAGAGATGGAAAAATGCCAATTTTAAATATTTAATAATTTAAATTTAAATGGTTAGACATTTATGAATACAAATAATTTAAAATGAGATAAATTTCACTGTAGCAGCTGGTGGTGGAATGACGTAAACGAGTCCTCGAATGATTAAGAATGTCAAGCGAGGACGAAGAAATGCACTTTTGTACGAGAGATTAAGGTTCACAACTGCGAGGGCTTAACCTTCTTCCTTTCACTCATCCGCTAAAAAATACAAAGTAAAGGAGAATCAACCACGGGAAAAATCAGAACGAAGAATAACAACACTAATACAAAGTACTAAAATAAACCAAAAACAAAAAACACACTAAAAAAAGCTAAAAATAAAAATCAATTACTGCAATATCGCATGACTAAAATCTACAATTTTCATATAAATCAATAAAATCTTGAAATCAACGAATCACCGAAAACAGCAATTAACTATTCACGAAAATCACCTTACGTAAATATTTACTCAAATCAACACCAAATCACAAAAGCTCTCAAATTATCAGTAAAACAAATAGCAAAATCAACGAGTAGTCAAATACCTAAGAAATACAATTATAGACTGCATTGAAATCATAGGTTCAATCTAGCAAGAATTTAATAAATTAAAATACTTGAAATAATTTTCAAAACACTGGCATATAGAATATGTAACGCAAGAACAAGCATTAAAGCCCCTTATGCTTACCCTGTTGCGATAACAGTTCTGGCGAGTGTGGAATAAATCATTCAATAGACGATCATCGCTAAGCAGCGTCCGGATCCCATCCTCGATGAATTAGTGTGTATTTATGTCCATGATAGAGAAAAAATCCATAATAATTAATCCAGCACTAAATACGGTAGTAATCCAGGACGGAGTCATAAATCCAGCGGGTGAGTGTATAAATCCTTAAATCCACTTGAAAAATGAGAGAGAGAAAGAGAGCTGCTCCTCGTCACTCCCGTGTAAGGTTATGCTGAAGACTGCTTAACTGTGTGAAAAAACTTCACAAAGGCTTTAGCGGCATGCAGATATAACTACTGTTAAGTAGTTACTATTTAAAAGCAAAGGGGCAATTAGCGACACTTCTGTATGCCAAATGTATAAATACTGAATTATTCAAATTAATAATTTGAAGTTTTTTCAATGGTTCTAAAAAGAATTTTTCTTGTCTGTACGTTTGAAGTCAAAAGTATTTTAAGGAGAGTTAGCGATTGGCGGTAAATTGGTTCACTTATTTCGAGATACTACAAGAGGTCGAATTTCTGATTTTCATTTATTTACCTTTAATTTATAATATCAACTTCTTAGTGATCGCAGCGACCTCATGCCAGCATCACGTTGGTTACTTTACCTTCTTTTTTAATGGAAATTTTACATTATTAGTCGTTGCGTCCAAGTGCGCCTTTACGATAACGAGGGGTAAAATGAAAATGAACGAATGTTATTAGTTAACTAGACGTGATAAGCATACCTAGATAGTTTGAACTTTCTGAGTACACTAGTTCGTCAGATTTATTAAGGGGATACATGAGTAGAATGTATATCAAAATCTTCATAGTTTTTTGGCTTTTGTATTGATTTCATTCAGCAGAGTACTGTACCTCTAACTAGCGTAGATTTGAACAAGGAGCCAACAACATTATTCCTTAGTTTGATACTTAGGAACATGCAACAGGTTTTAGGAGTCTGGTTAAGCAGCAATTTCTTCACAGTGAAGCTAGAAGCTGAGAGTGGGAGGTTGAGGGATTAAGTCAATGGCTGCAGTTCTAGAGCCATATGTAGCAAACAGGTAAAAGAGGAAGTACTTTGAGACTAAGAAGGCTTCAGAATTTCTAGAGAGCAATTTACTTTTAAAATCTTTGTAACTTTACGGCATGATAGTTCACATATTCCGGAAACCCATAATACCCGAAGGTCTTCCGTTTAGTGTGTGTGGCTAGCGGTTTACTAAAAATGAGAGAAATTTATTTTATTTATTCTTTTTTTACAATTCAAGATTTGTTCTTAAATCTCCCTGCAATTTAGCAGTGGTGCTATACCTAGAATCAATAAGGCTTGTGCACATAGACCAGAAAGTCTATTACAAAATTATGTTATAGGTCCAGAACACGACGCTTCTTAAATCACGGTGGTGGTTCGATTGCACAATGATGACATACGGGAAAATTTGTCTTTTTTTCTTAAACACCGGTAAGAACACCAACGATATACCGCTTACTTATTCTAACGTCAACTATGTGCATAACAAATCCTTGATGGTTGGTGAGAGTGACATCAAAATATTCAACAAAATTCCGAAGTCAGCCTGCGCTCTTCGTGGTGTATTTATTATTATTATTATTATTATTATTATTATTATTATTATTATTATTATTATTATTATTATTATTCATTTATTTTTTCTTATCTATCACAGTCATCGTATTCGACTGGGTGGTTTATAATTATAGTGTGGGGTTCCGGGTTGTATCCTGCCTCCATAAGAGTCCATCACTTTTCTCAATGTGTTGTTTCTAGGAACACACTCTTCTGCACGAGTCCTGGAGTTTCTTCGGCATCTAGTTTTTCCAGATTCCTTTTCAGGGATCTTGGGATCATGCCTAGTGTTCCTATGATTATGGGTACAATTTCCACTGGCATATCCCATATCCTTCTTATTTCTATTTTCAGGTCTTGATACTTATCAATTTTTTCCTCTTCTTTCCCATCTACTCTGGTGTCCCATGGTATTGCGACATCGATGAGTGATACTTTCTTCTTTATTTTTTTCAGTCAACGTTATGTCTGGTCTATTGGCACGTATCACCCTACCTGTTCTAATACCGTAGTACCAGAGGAACTTTACTTAATCGTTTTATATCACTCCTTCAGGTTGGTGTTCGTACCACTTATTACTGCAAGGTAGCTGGCGTTTCTTGCACAGGCTCCATTGGATGGATTTTGGTACTGAATCGTGCCTCTTTTTGTACTGGTTCAGTTAAAGTGCCGGACATTCGCTTGCTATGTGGTTTATGGTCTAATTTTTTATATTAAACTTCCTGCATATGGGTGAGATGTTATTCCCATCTATCGTTCTTTGGAAATATCTGGTTGTTAGGGCAAGGTCTTGTGCCGCAGTTAGCAGTCCATCTGTTTCCTTCTTGAGTTCTCCCCTTTGTAGCCATTGCCATGTTTCATCGCTGGCCAGTTCTTTAGTCTGTCTCATGTACTGTACGTGCATTGGTTGGTTGTGCTATTCTTCTCTTCTGTGTGTCATTCTCCTGTCTCTGTATACTCCTGGGTCTTCGTCTACTTTTATCAGTCCTTTTTCCATGAACTCCTTAGCCACTCGTCTCCATTGGTTTACAGATATTGCCCCAGTGCACTGCTCTCAATGTTGACGCAGTCCTCTATGCTTAGTAGTCCTCTCTCTCCTTCCTTTCGTGTTATGTATAGTCTGTCTGTACTTGCTCTTGGGTGTAGTGCTTTGCGTATTGTCATGTGTTTCCTGGTTTTCTGGTCTAGGGTGTGGAGTTCAGCCTCCGTCCACTCGTCCACTCCACTACTCCTGAACTGTATCTGCCCGTATGTTTATGGCTTTCATTATTTTCTTGCGTTGAGTTTTGACTTGAGTATCGCCTTAAGTCTCTGCATATATTCTTTCCTGATCGTGTCCTTCATCTCTTGGTGTTTTATATCCTCTCCTTCTATTATCCCCTTCTTCTATATGTATCCTGTCTCATCTATGTTTGATGCTATTCCCATCTGGTAGCTTTATCCCTCCAGTCCTTGCTACTTTTCTTTTCTGTATGTTGACCAAGACACATTTTTCTATTCCAAACTCCATCCTGATGTCCCCAGATACAATTCTTACAGTCTGGATTAGGGTATCTATTTCCTTGATGCTCTAACCATACAGCATGATGCCGTCCATGAACGTCAGATGGTTAATTCTGTTGCCTCCTTTCTTGAGTTGGTCCCCTGCATCCATCTTCTGTAGTACTTTTGTCATGGGAATCATGGCTACTACGAAGAATAATGGGGACAGTGAGTCGCCTTGAAAGATCCCTCTCCTGATGTTAACCTCTACTAGTCTTATCCCAGAGCTTGTAAGCAATGTATCCCAGTTGCGCATTGTATTTTTGAGGAGGCTGATGGTGTTTTCCTCTGCCCCATATATTTTCAGGCATTCTATTAGCCATGTATGTGTGGCATCATGTCGAAGGCTTTCTTGTAGTCAATCCATGCCATTCTTCATTACCATTTTGTTTATCAGGAGCTGGTATTTTGTGTTCTTACACTTCCTTCTGCAGCCTTTCTGTTGACTGGGGATGGTGTTTGTTTCCTCTAGGTAGTTGTATAGCCTTTCACTGATGATACCTGTTAGTAACTTCCGCATTATTGGTAGGCAGGTGATAGGCCTGTAGTTACTTGCTATATTACTAAGGATGTTCTTCCTGTGGTCACCCATTTGGGTGTATAGTGGTTTGTGATACGTGCTATATTTCGCTTGTTCTTGTCTTTTTGCACTAAGGATGTTCTGTGGTCATCCATTTGGGCGCATGGTGGTTTGGGATACAATGTTGGTGTTGTTCTGCTATTCGTGAGCGTAGGGCCTTGAAGTTTTTGAGCCGGCATCCATGGCCTTCATCGGGAACTGAGGCTTTTCATTTGGGCATTTTCTTTAGTTGGTGTCTGACTGTGTTTGTCGTACCTCGGTGACTTTGTTTTATTCTCCCCATTTCTTCTGCCTTGACTTCCTGTATCCATGTTACGTGTTTGTTGTGTGAGACTGGATTGCTCCATATATTTTCCCAGTCTCTTACTCGATTCAGCTTCAGGAATTTCCTGGTGGTTGTCTTTCCCCTCTTACTTGGCTGTATAGTCTTTTCTGGTTGATTCCGAAGTTTGTTCTTTTGGTATCCTTTACTAGTATTGCTCCTGCATATGCAGGTTATTTGTTTCTGTGAAACTGGAGGACGGACAGTGGGGCTAAACCGAATTATACTGCCGTGTTCATGACGATCAAAGTTCACAGTTTCTTACATATTTACACAGATATATCACTGAAAGGTATTTGGGGGAAGTTATGATTGTGAATTGTCAGTCACCTCGAATATATCAGAAATCTTTTCAAATTCAGCCTATAGCTAAGACATAACGAACGAGAAAATTCGCAAGGTTTAATCTCTAAAGGGAAATGAACAACTATTCAAATATCTGTGACTGATTTGTGAAATTTAGGCTGGCAAGCCAAGCACTTATGCCATAGCGCTCAAGACAGTGAAAAGGGAGGTTTGGAGTGGTTGGACAGCAAGATAAAGAGATCCAGATATAGAGATGATACACAAGCATCTAAAGTTGGAACTGAGAATAAACCTCACATTACACTAAGAAGGAACAGAAAGGTTGACCAGTAAGCCCGGAGAAAGGAAGCGGGAATGAGATAAAGTGAATGTCTAAAAAATGGGTGCACCTGAGGGCCAAAGAGAGACTTCAGTCAACCATTAGTAATGCTTATAGTATACAATGTGAGGTGCACTGACGGTACCAACCCGTTATGGGACCATTCGAATAACAAACGTTTAGCGGAAAATCAAAGATATAAGAATTTATTCATCTACAGGAAACATATGATGATATCCACAATTTATCACCCCTTACGAATTGCATTCATTCGCATTTCAGTTTCTCATGCTTTCAATCGCATATTATTCGGATAGATTCTATCTAATACAACCTCTGTGATATATTGTTCCTAGAACATTTACGAAATAATATACAATTCTTTGAGTGGTCTTTCTTTCAACAACAATTGTAGTTAGCGGTTTACCTGCCATGGTCTGAAATTGAAACGACACAGACATGTTATTAAAATTACGAGAATAAGATTTGAAACCCATTGCATTGGAAGTTCCAGTTATGTCAGTAATTTCGACGGTTGCATATTAGGCGTCAATTATTATTAACCACCTATATATCATCTGTTGAGAATTGCTCAAATACCCACTAATCCAAACTTTCCCGAATGAATAAAAAGCCTCCGAATCTATCCTGAAATCAAGCACTTTCAGCAAAAGATGACCCACCGAGTCTTCAAAGCAATTTCACTTGGCATGAATTTCCATGGCAACGGCCGTGAGATGTCATTATGGATTATCGCTTGAAGGGCTACGAACGTCTTCTGTTAGGAACAGATCATTTGCAGGATAGATACGCAGAGGAAATATAAATTGTAGGAACGTGTCCCTCGGAGATGGTATACGAAACAATGACAACTTCCACAAATCTGGATTTTATTTCGCCTTCGCTTTTCCGTTCATTTATTGCGATCACACGGCAAAGAAGACGAAATGAAAGAAGATGCAGACGCCAGGAGACGATGATGCTTCTCGAAAGAGGCTGAAGCTAGAAATCAAAGAGATCGTCTTGCGCTCCAGTTA
>NC_087203.1:71985306-71992806 GCF_015104395.2 Macrobrachium nipponense | reverse complement strand
GAAACGAGCGGTATTTTCGACTAGTTTTTAGGGGTGGGTTTGTTGGCCCAACTCCCATGCCAAGGGGACTTTCACAGGTGCATATGGACCATTAACTCCTTGTTTTTATTACAGGTTAAGCATCCAAGTACAGACCAGACTCACTGCTAATAATTTACTTAAAACTCGCATGATTATATCAGCATTTTTATTCAGGTTGCTTTAAGCTTTTCTTCGTTTTCTTATCTTGCAGGAGCTTGGTACAAATAAAAGGCGTTTGTGACCTCTAGGGTACAAAAAATGCCTGACTTTCTCCGATATGTTAGATATCGTTATCTCCCCCTGAATGGATATAGTTATTTCCAACTGAAATCACTACACTGTCGATATAGCTAAACCGTGATGAATGATTATTGGGGAATAATTGAGAATAATTTTTCAAAACATCAGATCGGGTTATCGTTGCAAACTGTACTGGGCTGACTTTTAATAGTAATATTGCATTGTGTATCAGAAAAGGGTTTGTTAGTCTAGCATTACAATGAATTCAGTTTGCATTTTATTCATATAAACAAGTAAACACCAGCGCTGAAAAACAGTAACCCTCGTATTACGTGTCTAATGGAGTTTTTTCCCCTGTGTGCAAAAACTTCGAAAATTACTTTTTTGCATGCGTTCCTCTTGACTTTCATAATGCTCCTTATTTTGAGAGGTAGATCTATGTACTAATAAGTTCATGATTAAACCCCACCATCTCTCCTTACTTTCTTGTATTCCCTGGCCTCGGCTATATATATAAGGGTACAAAATTTCAAATTTCCCACACGTACACACACGCACATACATACCTATATATATATATATATATATATATATATATATATATATATACTATATATATATATATTATATACATATATATATATATAAAGAAAGAGAGAAAGAGAGAGAGAGAGAGAGAGAGAGACTACCAAAAAAATGCAATATTCTCCAACGATGAATAATTGCAATTATGTTGCAATATTCCCAATATTGGTCTACATTAGTAGCAAACGCAAGCCTTGGAATCTCCCATCTAATAGCCTTTAATATCGACATAATGATTCTTCCCTCTGATCACAGACAGCGCCCAAGCGCCCGAGCAAAGGCAGCCAAACAAATGAAGGACTGCAACGCGTGCTGACACCATTCATTTGGTCGGAGTAATGCTACGCATTGTTCCACTGTTTTATCTAATCGCGCGTTATAACAATGGATTGTATCAAAAGCAATTCATTCCCTCGTACTATAATAATTTCAGTGGACTGTCAAATATTTTAGGGGTGCTTGTAGGGGACAATATTGTCCTATCCCCTAGTTCCTCGTTGGACGAGTGGTTTTCGTGCTCGGGTGGCAATCCGGTGGTCCGAAGTTCGATTCTCGGCGCTGCCCAACGCGGAGTCAGAGGAATTTATTTCTGGCGATAATCCATTTCTCAATAGTATGTAGTTCGGATCCCACAATAAGCTGTAGGTCCCATTGATAGTCACGTAAAAATATCTGATCCATCGGGCCAGCCCTAAGAGAGCTGTTAATCAGCTCAGTGGTCTGGTAAAATTAAGATATATTTAACTTTTGTCCTATCTCCTGTAAATTTAAACCCTATTTGATATCACTTATTTGGAGAGAGAGAGAGAGAGAGAGAGAGAGAGAGAGAGAGAGAGAGAGAGAGAGATTATCTTATCAACCACTGGCCATAAAACCATTTATTTGTATCATTCAACTGCTCACTCAGCGCTGCGTAATCAACTTATATAATGGCTGATGAAATCTACTGTGCAAACTTTAATCGGTAATAAATCGTGCTGTAACCCATGCTTACCCTTAACTACTCGTAAAATTAAATGAAAGCTTTGAAATGATTTACAATGAAAGTCAGTGAATAATTACTTTAATATGTAAGAACCTTAAATCAAAATTTAAATGCATTTTCTGTAAACCAAATTAGTTCCATTAACGCTGTCAAAAGATGAACCAAAATTACGTTAAGAACAGAGATCAGTGGCAGGTGATGGCACATTACTAAAACTTGGAGGAGAACACAGATGAATAAAAAATAAGCGTTGGCGCAAACTTCGAGAGACAGGTTTCAATGGCAAAAGGGCTAAATAAGCCTCAATAATAGTGATTAAGTTGGCAATTTTTTTTTATATAGCTCTAATGCTGCGTTCTAGCTTTCGGACGGGTTTTACTGTTATAATCAGTTAGTTAAAACGACGAGAGTTGCTGTGCGCTCTTCAGTTTTATATTGCCCTGCCACTTAGCCCGAATGCTTCAAGCTGACTGGAAGTTAACGTGTGTTCTGAAGCTTTTAAATATTTCTGTAATTTTATCGGTTAAGACAAACTTCAAAGAGTAAAGCAGAATATTACAAAAATTGTATATCTATCATACTACCAAGGATAGAACAGTCTCACTTTCTGTCTGGGGATAGGAAATGAGTTCCCCTCATGCCGGAACAAGACTGACAAAAAATCACCGACTTATATCGGTCTAGCGTAAACGTCAATTTCAACAAAATTGGACAACTTGGATGCCACACAGACCCTCATTATTAAACATGAAGTTATCTGCGATTGCTAGGAGAAAGGAGTTGATGAGAGAGAGAGAGAGAGAGAGAGAGAGAGAGAGAGAGAGAGAGAGAGAGAGAGAGACTCAATTATCAACAACGGATAATCCAGGCTTGATTGTCCCCTTGGTAGTCAGTTCATCCTAACAATGACCGAGGGTCGTCCATCAAAGGCCTTGATGTCAGAACCTATTTGAATATACCGTCATCGAAGGAAAAGGAATTGTTTTAAAATATGATAAATAAAGACACAGAGGTAAGTCAGTTTAAGCTAAAGATACGAACAAAGAAGGAAAATGCAACATCTAATTACAAAAAGGGAGAAAACAGGTCACATGAAAATCATTTTGACCATTTGAAGCGGCAAGGAAATATGGAATAAATATATCAAAACAGTTGAAAGCACGTGAAAAGCGCAATAATGACATAGGCAAATTTCAATTAAAAAATGATTTTATAGCTTGCTATAGAGGTCTAGACTGCACTGGCTATTATCCTCATATCAGCTACGATGTTAAACTTCAATAATTTTCACTGACTACTTTTGTGCCTCCATTTGCTTCAAACTTCTCACAGGAAATATGTGGTTTATGACTGTGTATTTTATTTTGATATCAACTTCAGTTAACAGAACTCAAACCCCACCGAAATTGTTCACTGTATATTTCAGATTTTTGCAAAATCTCTTGTCTCATTATTCTATCTCTGGTGCTCAGGATCTGTTGGCATTCCCTGTCACTCTTATTTAGTCATTATTATCTTTTTTATGAAAAGTTTTTAGAATATACTGTGTTCCTCCAATGTTTATCAATAAATAGTTTTTGCTTTTTGTTTTGTAACTTAATAATCTTGATATTTTTTCTTTTGGGGGCTTGAGTGAGAGTGGTGGGGTGGTGGGGTGGGGTGTGGGAGAATCAAAGATGGCAATAAAACATGGAAAAAACTTCCTGCAAAAATATATTTATTAAACTTCTTTTCGACGTTGATATTATCATTCAAGAGACACAGCGGAAGGCGCTCACATTGCATAGCATGGAATTGAACTCTACGGTTGATCAATTTAGATGACTTGTATTTACGGATTTCCCTCAGCATCTTTGTAATTTTGAACGTTGCCGTACACAACGAGGACGGGGGAGGAAAGGAGGAATACATAAAGTTAGATCTAAAGGCTGGTCAGAGGAGGGACCTTATGATGTTGTTCATGTGGTCTCAAGCTGGAAATGAGACCTTAACACGAAACTAAAATCAGGCTTAGCGGGATAAGAGACTGTACAATGATTCTTAGATGATCTTAAATTAGAAATAATACTGTTATGGAGGTACAGTGAGCTTATGTTGGAATTAAGACCTTACAACAGACTTTCAAATTTACGTGGGCAGACATCAGTTCTTACGTCAGATATGAAGCGAAATTAAGTTGAAAGTAAGAACTTACAAAATTGTTTAAGAAGCCATACAAGACCTCATAACGGAGATGAAGTGACCTCAACTAGAAACAAGATAGGATGTAGTTGAAGTGCCCTTGCTAGGAACAAAGCTCCGTCGAAGTTGACCTTCAGCTAGGAATAAGACCTTACAACACAGTTTAGTGAATTTATCTAGAAATAAAACCTCAGGACGGAGGTGAAGCCAACGAGTAACCTTTATTTAGAAGGAGTGAAAGCGACTCTAAACTGATCTTAGAATGCAGTTAAAGCCATCCTAATCTGGAAACGAGACTTGCGGCAGAGTTGAAGTGAACTTCAGCAAGACATCAGACGGAGGCTGAGCCACTTAAACTGGAACTGAGATCTTGCGGCGATGTTGAAGTCATTCTCATCTAGAAGTAAGATCACAGGAACGGAGTTCAAGTCACTTAAGCTGATTACGAGAACTTGTGGAGGAGTTGAAATGATTCTCAGGTAGAAATAAGACCTCAGAGGGAGCTGGAGCCACTAAAACTGGTATTGAGACCTTAGGGCGAAGTTGAGGTTATCTCTAGAAATAAAAACTTAGAATGGAGTTGAAGCCATCCTAAGCAGGTAACGAGCCCTTGTGGCAGAGTTGAAGTTATCTTAGCTAGAAATAAGGCCTCTGAATGGAGCTGAAGCCACATAACCTGGTATCGAGACCTTGTTGCTGAGTTGAAGTGATCCTTTGTTAGAAATAAAACCTCAGACGGAGCTGAAGCCACTTAAGCTGATAACAGACCTTGTGGCGGAGCTGGAGCGACCCTTAACTAGAAATCAGATCTATTGACGGAACTGGAGCCACCCTAACGGAACCTTGCGACATAGTAGAAGTGACTATAAACTAGAAATAAGACCTCAGACGGAATTTAAGCGACTCTTGGCTGCTTTTAGGAGCCTACTGCCGATTCAAAGTGACCCTAGAAATTAAGCTTTATTTCGAAGTTGGCGTGAACCCCTTGATTCTATTCATTCACCTCTTTCGTCACCTCTTTACTATATTTAACCTGCCATGAAACTGTATACAAATAGAACTGCTTATTCTGGGCATTCATAGATGCATTGAAAAATTTTCTTTACATTATTTTGTCTTTGTTATGGGCTGAATTTCATGTTGACCCTCATAAACAATTTTCCAGGAATACAAATTTAAAACCACTTTTTTTTTTTTTTGCTAATAGATTTAAGCATCATTCCGACTCCATATGCTATAAAAAAACCATCATCTTTCCATCAACACTCATAATTGGGTTAATTAGTTGTCACTAGCCGCAATAAGCTGCGTTGGCCAATTAAGCAGTAAACAGGTTCAGTCCAGCTAGTAATTGCCACTGATCTGTTTCTGTCGGATGTGGTTGATTCACAACTCCACATCAAATGAAAACTGCCGAAAACATCCCCCTTTTTATTTCATTTTTATTTTATTATTTCACCTGTTGATTTTAATGACGAAAACATTTTAGGTGGTAGGGTTTTGTAACATCCGTTTTCTTTATATAGTTTTCATATCAGTTGAACTGATTTGGAAAGTAATAACAAATGAACTTTTCAGAAACCCAATGATTTTTATCGAATGTTATTATTTGCCTTAAAAAACAAAAAATTCATTTTGTTTCATAGTTTTCCTTTGTATAAGCTGATATTTTTCAAATAAAAACATGAAAAATATTGTTATATCCATATATTAGAGAATTTGGATCGTACTAGTATACAAAATAAATATATTTGTTTTATTTATGTCAAGCCTTCTCATATTCTTTCTTTCTAGTGTTAAATGACAATATCAGTATATTAAAAATCTTTAAAAACAAAACTTACAGTTGTACTAACTTTTATATAATTTAATCCATATCAATTGATCTTAAATGCAAAATCATTCATATGAAAGCTATTGAAAGCAAATAAGAATATATATGGATGTATCAATATACAGAACAAAAAAAAAAATTAAATGAACAGTTTTGAAAACCAATTCATAAAATTCTTAAGTAATTTTACACTTGGTTAATTTCACCATTAAAAGGAACCTGGGTGTTCCCTTCTTTTGATGCCATTCACGCCAGTCAATTTTTCCTCCAAGGAACTCCTCCAATTTAGGTATTCGCGAAATCACACCAAACGAGAACTTTTTGAAAAATAATCAGTTTTCATAATGTTTTTTTTTATCCACAGCTTTTTTTTTCATTATTACACCAGTTAATTCGCCTATACATTTCCCTCCTCTTATGTGGGAAGAGCGAAACGATCTCTTTTTGAACGGGGGCTCAAATCACCTGTAATGGGTTGTTCGCTTGATTGCTTCCATTGAAGCGACGTTGCTTCGATGTCGCATCACTTTCTTCTTCCTCTTCTTTTTTTCCCCCCACGGGAGGACGTTGACATGATGGATATTTTGAGTGACCTTTGGCTGAAAATGAACACCATCTAGCTCGGTCGAGTTAGTGATGCCGAGTATAGCTTCTTCATCAGTTGCCATTTGTTTATTATCTTTTCTCACAGCTGTAAAACGATTCTCCAGACCACGAAAAAGTTCCAGGATCCGTTTCTGTTTCGACTCTCAATAGGTTCGATTTTTTCTATACCCTATAATGGTTCAAGAGTCGCTTTTTAGTCAGCCTCTTGGTTTTGAGAATGTTATAATAGATAAAGCTGAAATGTTCCCTATTTCTTTCGTTTGTTTTTAGGATTCACTGGATTCATTCTAGAGAATATCTTTAAAATTTTAGACTGCGTCATCCTTGTTAATTCGGTGTTTCGGAATAAAATAATGATAATGCAACTAATGTAATTTACTGTAATAATTTCGCAGTCATGGAGAGTCAGATGAGAATAACCATTTCACTACGAACACATCAAATAACCAATTATTATGCTAAATGAACCGGAATCGTTGCAAATATTCTTTAAATTCACAGAATTAACCCTACTGAGGTTATTGCAGCGCTTTCCCGTAAGTCATCTCCTGCGGTTCAAATTGGTATGTAGTTTCCCAAGAGCTCGTAGACTAATACTTGTAAGGTTGTCGAGGTACAACACACTAATACCAATTCTGGTTCTTCCTAATGGCAAAAATCAGACCTGAGTGTGAAAAGCGAGTTTGAATAATACTTTGGATATTCCCCGGGTTCAACACACAAGCAATAACAGCCAGGCTCTTCCCAGTGGTAAACATCGCACGTCCGTGTGTAAACTACAATGTCCTGGGCCATGTTCAAGAAGGATTGCATACTGTGAGGAATAGAAACTGATTTGATCTTATTCTACGAAAGAAATAGAAAGCCGGAGACTACAAGGCAAAGAGATGAATTGGATTACCATATTATGTCGAGAAATACTCCCCCAGAATATTTGCGATACAATTTGCTAAGAAAACCAAGTCCATTGTAAAGCGGCGAGAGATTTTCCCTTCAAAATTAAGCGAGCATTGTTCTCTCAATTCATTTCAAAATGTGGGAGAGAATT
>NC_087203.1:71977806-71980306 GCF_015104395.2 Macrobrachium nipponense | reverse complement strand
CGGATTTCACGTGTTTTTCATTGCAGTTCATCAATGATTTTATAAAAATGTTTCATTAGATCTTCCTACCTTAGTGATCTGCCTCTCCACTTCGAAAGGTTTCCAGTTTTAATTTAGGAATGTTTAAAATCTGAAGCTATTCAAGCCTAAAACGTTCAAGAAACTGTAGCTGAAACATTTCCTCGAATACCTTTCCTGAGAGTGAATCAATAAAAATCTCGAAAGATTCAAGTCCAAAGTTTTATAAATAAAACCTTTAGATCTCAAGAGGTTTGGCCCTAAAATGTTCAGCTGCATTCAGTTTCAAAGGTGGAAAGTTCAAGATTATCATGATGGAACGTTGAACTGTCTCTGAAACATTAAAAAAATGCCAGGGAGAGCATTTCATGTCTTCAAACCTGAAATGTTCAAAAGTTTTCAACAAGAAACATTCAACCGTTACGTTTCTGAAGCATTTAAGCCTATCAGAGTTCCGAGCGGGAAAGGGCGTTCAAGACTAGACCCATCTTGCGCCTGTAAGAATCATTGGTGAGACATGTATCACTCAAACCATTAGAAAAGGATTCAATAAAAGTACTCAAGTATTTCGAGAACTACAAGCTATCTGGACAAAATCGCCCAACTGGTTTCTTCTCCTTTCTTTTTCCCCCACCTCTATCTCAAAAGCTGGAGGGCGGTGTCGAGCAGCTAAGGGCAGACAGGCTCAAACGGAAATTTTCCGACTCCTTCAAGATGCAAAGGAAAATCAATATTGACAAGAACGTGCGGTGAAAAGAACTAGGATTTCTTCTTTTCCTTTCTCGTCTCACATTTCCTGGAGGCTCTTTTTTTTATATTCTTGTGGTATATTGAAGAGAGTGTTGCACATTGCAGCGTCTTTCATAGGTATTGAAGATCTTTCTTTCTTGCTTTTCATTTTTTATTTTCATTTTCCCATTCGTTTAATCTTAAGCAATTTCACTTGACTGTAGTTGTATAATTGCATATCCCTTACACGTCCTTTACAAAGGTCTGTGATTTGAAATTTTTCTTCATTAATTCACAAGAGAGAGCACCATAATGAAATGGTTGAAATACATATTTCATACCGATATTAGTAGAGTGTTGTGTCTCACTGCCAGCAATTACGTGCTTAAAATGTTCTATAAAAGGCATGTCCAACGGTTAAAAAAATTATAGATAATTAAAATTAAATTTTATTGAAGATGCATGATAGACGCTGGTCATACTCTCAATCAGTCAAATAAATTATATCTTTCTTTACTCTAATTTCTGTTATTTTTATATCTATTTATCGACTTGGGGCAAATAACATCTTATAATTTTGAGCATTACCTACTTCTGCATAGTTTATGCATAACCTATATTGCTTTTATTTATTAATTTATTTATTTATTAATAATTAATTTATTTATTTATTTATTTATCTATTTATTTGCTTGTTTGTTTTGGTAATTGGTGTCTGCTTTTTTGAACCAATTTTCTTCCTTACAATGTTATAACTTTTTTAAGAACAATCCTTTATCTTTAACCTACCTGTCAAAGCATGCGTTGTTTCGTCTGCGTTCACGAAAAAAAAAACAAATAAAAAGAAATGTACAAGTGCTAAAGACCATAAACTTATAGAAAAAAAAAAACTACTGAAGTGTCCTTTATGAGAACTATGGAAAAACCACACGAAAGAAATGGGAGGAGTGAGCGGTGGGTGGCGAGGGGAAGGGGAGGAGGAGGGAGGAGGGAAACGCAAATACACCAGGCGATAAGAGATACACAAGAATATAAGCCCACCAAGAGAAAAGTAAAGTGTGAATTATTCATTTCTTTGTTATTGGCTATTTCCGTTTATAAACAGGAAACAGTCAAGTTAAAAATAAGGGGGAAACTGTTCATTTGCTTTCGGCCCCGTAGATGATTGTTTATTGATTTAATATGATTGTTTTTTAACCAATTGGCTAATGATTACTCATATTGGCAAATATTATTAACAGTAAAGTATTCCCTTAAAAGGGATACGTTGAACGTTGAAATCTTTTTACTATTTCCTCTTCTTGTTCTTCTTTTTCTAATCACTGTTAATTACTGCATCATTATTGATATTATCTCTTTCAGTCAGTTGCCATTCATTAAGCACGATGGTTAAATATATAATAGTTAACTCCAAATTATACTAAACCTAAAACACATCATGTTAGATATTCGTCTCAGTAGCACTAAGTATGTCTCGGCTGGTTTTGCAGAGCCCAGATGGCCACACCAGTCCCCTATTGCCTTTTGCCCTTTACTGCACTTACGTGTCGTTGCCTCAGTCTAAATCAGCCCACCCTGGTGAGACAAGATTACAAATTACATAGGACTTTTTTTAACCTTGTAAAAATATTCCTCTGATACAACAATAGTATATTATTATTATTATTATTATTATTATTATTATTATTATTATTATTATTATTATTATTATTATTCAGTAGATAAAACCTATTCACACGGAACAAGCCAACAC
>NC_087203.1:71922806-71965306 GCF_015104395.2 Macrobrachium nipponense | reverse complement strand
CAATAATTACAAAACATGGTCAGCCCAACGAGCCTAACTAGAGTAGTAGACCCTAGGAAAGTAACATTATAAGGCAATACTTTTGCACTTTTTCATAAATTTCTGAATATTAGTTCCTTACTCATTTAGAGAATAAGAATATAATTAGGGTTTTTTTTAATTTTTCCCTAGGGCTTCCGCCTCCCCTAAAAATTGCTGACGCCCCCCTTGGGGGCACCCCCCGCCCGCCAGGTTAAGATACTGGTTTAAACATTCTCGAATTGCCCCACTTAAAAGTCAAATTCCCCCCTGGTACGTTGGAAACCATTTCCTTACACCCTTGACCTATGCTGGTCAGGTTTTTCTCAAATATTATCATGGGAGACATTTCCTTATAGCATTGGGGGAGTGTCTCCCCTCATGAGGTTTTCTGGGTCCACTCATCAATGTATATTCGAGTGGGCCAGAAAGTCTTACACTTCCGGTTCTTGGCAGGTCATTTGGGATGGTTGCCACTTTGCCTGAGTTTCTACCAGGGACATAATTCGATTTCAAGTCAACTGAGGGATGCTGGGATTTAGTGAATTTTATAAACAAAGTGTTCCGACTCACTCGGGAATCGAACCCGTGGCGTCAGGTTCGTAAGACAAGTATCCTAATTGAACCACAAGTGTGTATATATATATATATATATATATATATATATATATATATATGTATATATACATATATATATATATATATATATATATATATATATATACATACATATATATATATTATACACCATGATATTCATTTTACAAATATTACGCTACAAATCTCGTTTGATATCCAATTCACTGCACCGCGAGAATAACACATCCGAAGGAGATTCGAATTCCCGACTGCATGGGAAACGCCGACGTACAGTGCCGTTGTTATATCGCAGTTATTAATATTGTTATCACTGCTGTCCCAATTACTAATGCTACTGCTAATTCACGTAATTTAAACACCAGCATTACCGTCATCAACTTCTGATTTTGGCACAAAACCACCTGCAATCTTGTATCACTTTTAGCAACATATTTACGACAAATTCCAACACCGAGGCTGTTGTTTACAATCTGAAGTTGGAAGCTGGTGATAAAGTGACGCCAGCAAAATGATTGTGCCGACAAATACCTGGCAGGTTCCACAGAATATTTTGAGAGTAGCTTGGCGCTCATGATTGTATCTTACATTGCATGTTGCTTTTGCTTTCAGTTTCTGGTGTTGCTACAGGCTATATTTTGTGTTATATTTTGTGATAACGTATCCGATGATATGTAAATTAATTTTCATATTAATACTTTTTTTAGTATCTCTAGATGGATTATTTAGAATAATATCATCTATCAGTCTTTATGTAATATTCTGATTATTTAGAGATGGCAGTCAATATCTGTAACCGATATCAATGAACTTTCTATCTTACTTTTGATTGGTCGAAGCATTTGGACTTTAACCTCTGGCAGGTGGTGAATGGTCAGATGGCCTTCATCAAATCACGTTTAATTCCTATGATATCAACTGTGGATATTTACAGTCGGCTCTAACACAATACAATGAAACACGTTCTAACATATTCCAAGGATATTCGTCTGTATTGAGTGTTTTTGACGCTTTTTTCTATGTCATTAAAATCTGTTTTAGTTTTCTGTAAAAGAAAACTACTGTGCCGGCTTTGTCTGTCCGTCCGTCCGCCTTCACATCTTAAAAACGACTGAGGCTACAAAGCAGCAAATTGGGATGTTGATCATCCACCCTCCAATCATCAAACTGAACCCTCAGTAGTTTTTATTTTATTTAATGTTAAAGTTAGCCATAATCGTACTTCCGGCATTGATAGCAATGCCGGAAGTACGATTATGGCTAACAACAACAACAGGGGCCACCAGCGGACCGTGGCTGACTTTCATGGGCTACGGCTAAGAGTTTTATGGGCTGTGACTGAGGTCACCACCGGGCAGAAAACCCTATTGCACCGAAGAGTCTTAGGCGCATTTTTTTTTTACTTGTTTGTTTTATATCAGTACCTTATCAAAGTAGTATTTTCTCTTTTTCTCAGAGTAAAGGTCAAATGAATATATTCAATGTACTTGTCTAGAACAGCCCCGAAAAATTTTTTACAATTGGAACTTTTTATACAAGGCTGACGTGTCCATCACGAATCCATTATCCCACCCTTCATGAGAGTTCTTTTCTCCCCAGAAGTTACATTCTTACCTTATCCAAAATCGGAGAATTAAAAAAAATAAGAAAAAGAATTGTCAGTCACGCGGTGAACCTTTCGTAAAATGTTCGAAAAAATCCACAGAATCCTTTGAGAATCCTCGTTGTCTCCAACCGATAAAGAGACATGCGAGGAAAGAGTGGAGTTTCTCACAAAAAGCAAGACTTTTCACTTAAAGTTAGCTATCTGATTTAGATCAAACTGGTCAATCTTACTCCAGCACCTCCTTACATGGACCTCTGGGCTCGGTACCTCTCAGTCACAGTAATGAAGGAGCTATTTAAAGGACTGAAAATGATAGACATCTACTCCTCATAACTTATGAGTAGCAGATCTCTATCATAAGTAAACTTATCTCGTTCATTAAACATTAATAAATGTCCTACCCATAGACCATCAAACTACTTTTTAAAACACCAAAACGAAAAATAAAAAGTGATTCTATGAAAACTTCCACCTTTCTGAAGCGGTCTGTAAAACTCCCGTCTCTTGTTTCTCTCGCAAATAATATTGATTTGTTTTTATAAGAACTGGCTTCCCACATAATTTGGTGTACATATAAATGCTGATGGAAAATTTGTGCAAATAAATTCAGGAGATGGGAAGTAAAATAGTCCGTGATCACTAAAACTTATCATTTTTTCCGTATTTTCATGATAATAATAGTATTACATTTTGTCTACTCTTTTATTCTCATTCTATCATTGCCTAATTTTTCTTTGTACATTTGTTACCAGAGAGCAAAATTATTTTCAATAGTATATGAATGTATGTGTAGTGCAAAGTCAGAGATTTCATATCTAATACAAGAGTATGAATATGAAATACATTATGTAACAAACAAAGCTCCCAACATGCTGGAAATACTGTTTTATTAATAGGAAGACTAAAATAAGAATAACAAAGTATATCACGTATTTCTCAGTCAAAACTGATCCTAATTACAGAGAAGCGCGTCAGAAGAAGCATGTTTATGATAATTACCCAATCCAACCATGAAAAGGGGGTGTTATCATTATTATGAATCAACTTTTTCATTGTGGAATTAAATTCTTACGTCGAAGAAGAGGAAAAGAGAGAGAGAGAAGAGGAGAGAGAGAAGAGGAAGAGAGAGGAGAGAGAGAGAGAGAGAGAGAGAGAGAGATGATTGAATATAGGAATAACATGTAAATATTTTAATTATTCTAATGTCATAACCTCTCACAGATTATCATCAGAATTTCCTACTTTGGGGAACCTTACTTCGGAAGGTTAGGCTTTTCTCTGATGTGTATTTGCCCATTTCTTACAACAACAACAATAACAACAACAACAACAACAACAAGAACAATAATAATAATAATAATAATAATAATAATAATAATAATAATAATAATAATAATAATAATAATAATAATAATAATTTATGAAGGTAGGAGACCCTTTCTCAAATATGTTTTGTTTAAGAGCATGGCAGCATCAGTGGAACTGATTTTATATATGGTCTTTTCAATTCTTCAAGAAAATAATAAGAAGAATTGAAAAGACCATATATAAAATCAATTCCACCGATGCTGCCATCCTCTTCAACAACAACAACAACAACAATAATAATAATAATAATAATAATAATAATAATAATAATAATAATAATAATAATATTATTATTATTATTATTATTATTATTATTATTATTATATTATTATTATTATTATTATTATTATTATTATTATTATTATTATTATTATTATTACAGGTTACCGGTTTTAAGGCATGTATTAAATGGAGCAATAATCCCTTCACGTCACCACATGCAACAGGAAAACTTCCGTGGCTTTTTACCTGATGCCTTTTATGAATAACGCCTTCCCAGAAGGCATTATCCCAGCGAAGACCTTCCAATTGGGGGTTTAACCCATACTTAATCCGCTCGTCCTTTTCAAGTGATTGTTGCGAAATGACAGCTTGATGGAACTTTGGCTGATGCTAAAGACTCTTTGATGAATATTGTTGGTCGGTTTCTCTAGGAGATTTCGACTGCGTGGCAATATACTCAGTGACCTTGGCCCGGTATTTCTTAAAGTCTGACATACGAAGGGGCAACGGTTACAAATACAGACGAAAACACTATATATAATATATATATTAATATATAAGAAATATTATATGATATATATTATATATATATATATATATATATATATATATATGTATATATCTATACATATTATATATACATATAATATATATATATAATATTTATATATTATATATAATATATCTATATATGTGTGTGTGTGTGTGTGTGTGTGTGTGTGTGTTATTTATTTCCTGTACCAATGGTCAAGTAACAGAGGTTACTGCTACATTTAATCTTTAACTACCGAATCAAGGATGAATATAGAAAACGGAAAACTTCCAGGACAGCCATCCATCGAACTACTCACCACAACGCTACTTTCATCCTCTCTCTAAATATGTATAATTATATGTATACGAATTCTCATTTGGGATTGGACCCCAGTTCAAATTCACTGCTGGGAAAGACTTGTGGCACTGGAACTCACTATGCCTCTCTTGAACTAAAAGAAAAAAAAAAGATGAATTGTATACTTGGTCGTTGGCCAACTGTGTTGGTTTATTTCTATGGCGGAAAGGGAAGGAGACTACGAATGTCATGCTAAAACACTTGTCGATGATTTAATGAGTAACAGGTTTTGAATTACAATATTGAAAGTATAAGAAAATGCAAAATTAAATAATTGAAAATTAGACTGTAAATTGTTAAACTACGTTTGTAATGACGGGCAGACAGGTATAAATATCAAGAGACTGATAGACTGACATAATGATGAATAGATATATATGCAATCAGATTCCGAGAAATATAAGAACTAAGAAAAAAATACCAAATAAATTCGCACAAACTGCAACTCATTTACCTAAAACAGGGGTCGTCAATGAGTAAATTCTAATATATTGTCAGGTATACATTAACGTCTACGTAAATAATACCAGCTAAAATGTTAAAAAAAAAAACATTTAGGTTAATCCTTCTAAAAAATAGGAATAGAAAACTGTAACTGAATATTTTCCTTATAGCAAATAATACTGATGCCGAGCGTACATGCGTGCAAGAACTTTAGCATGCACGTCTGGTGGTTAGCACATGTGTTGGAGGGTTTGGGTCTGTCGAGAGGGGGAGGGGGGTGTTGTAATAAAACCTCCCTGACGGTCGTTTTGCATAATGTAACTGCAACAATTGTTAGCCCTCGAAGTCGTGCCACATAGCACAACACTCTGAGACTTCCCCGATCCTCAGCCACAACGGTTCTGAATAACAGGGTTTGCGGTTCACTGAAAACTCCAGGGAAGCTTTTCTCGGTGATTTGTCAATGGCCACGACGTCCTTTAGGCTCGGTAATGAGGACCAAAAATTCATGCGATCTTACTCGCAAGGCCTCCCGTCCCCTTTCTGAAGGTCAAGGAATGACTGAGGGCAGTGTATTTTCTTCTGCTGGCGAGCATCGCTGTTTTTGTTCTTAAAAATAGTTCTTTGTTAGCGCGGAATTTTCTTTGAACTGGTCGAAAGAGTAATTTGTAGTACCTTTCAACGATAAGGAACGACTGAGGACAGTGAATTTTATTTTCATTTCATTTTATTTTGTTTGTTTCTTTATTTATCTTTTTTTCTTTTGCTTGTGTTATTCTTAATTTAAAATGGCCTTGCGCCCGCAAGGGCTCTTGCTCCTGAAAGACTTTACGATATTTTTACTTTTAGCATGACAAATGAAGCTACGATCAAAAATTTATTACCAAGATCGCTAATAGTTTGTACGAATTTATTTGGTATTTTCTTCTTAGTTCTTATATTTCCCGGAATCTGATTGCATATATATACCTTACTCTTCACTATGTCAGTCTTTCAGTCTCTTGACATTTATACCTGTCTGTCTGTCGCTATACTTGTTTAGCGTTCTTTAAAGGTAAATGAAAGCTATAGTTATCTTTCTATTAATCAATATTAGATTATAATAACTGTCAATATCTCATTCTGCCGATTACTTAATCTGGCAATTATCAGGTATTTGACTACATTACAGTTTCTTAAAGAAGCTGGATGAAAACATAACCGTGTCAGTGAATGTTCAGTTCCCCTGTAAAAAAAACTGTATTACCAAAGAAATATGCAAACTTGAAAGATTGCATAGGAGAAAACAGTAAGGCTAAATTTTGTACAAAGAATTTCCGAATAAGAAATGAAAAAGTATATGTGAATTACGCAAAGCTGAGTTATTGTCTACAAAAAAAGGGCTGAAACTTTTTATTCATACTTTAAGTATGGAATGAAAAGGTTTGAAATCCAACTACGATTTACAGTTTCTTGGCTTACAACAAAAATGAGAAAAAGAAAAAAAGTAGCTTGAACAACACAAGGCCCTTAACTCAATAGTATATGGATGTAACTGACGTAAAATATATCTAAAAAATGTTGCGCATTCCTCAAAAACAAGTAAATAAATAAAGAGGACCAGCCTTGTTTAAAAAAATAATAAAACGACGAAACTCTCCCTCCCTCCCTCCCCCTCCCCCACCCCACCCCCCCCCCCCCAAAAAAAAAAAAAAAAAAAAAAAAAAAAAAAAAAAAACACTAAGAAGAATGGTATATCAAAGAGAAGATGCTGTTTCTCTCTCTCCTGCGACCGTCGATCTCAACCTTATCGAGGTCACCGCTCCCCAGGATTCAGATCACGGTTTTTTGTTACGGAACGACCGTTCTAATATCTTTGATAAAGGCTTGTTCGTTAGAAGGGGGTGGGTGGGTGGAGGGATGATTGCTTTGTTGGAAGAAGAAGACCGCTGGAAATTCTGCCTCCTTCTTGGGCAACATAATCTGGGTCTTCTGCCTCACTTCTCTGCTTCAATGAAATCAAGAGGTTTTTGTTTAGATTTTTACTGAATTATTTTAATGGACAGATGGGCATTTATATTAATGACAATATGTAGATAATAATAATATACTTCATTATTATTAAGTTGAAGTCAGTCGGACAAGCTTGCGCATGTCATTACTTAGGCCAAGTATGGAAAGAGAGAATGAAAGGGAATACATAGTGTCTAGTCTTAATAAAAAAAAAAAAAACGATAAACACTACGAAATAATGAGAACAGAGGGGAAAAAAGCATTCAGGAGTCTAGAACGGTAGAGTAGAAAACACCCATTGATTCGACATTGCCAGTCGAAGTATATAATTCACTCCCAGAATCGAGTCACATCTACCGCTCCAAACGGAAGTCATTGGCTCCTATTTTAAGTCTTTGTTACACGAAAGCATCTTGTAACGTTGTTACCAGGATTTTGCAAAAAGTTTTAGCTTTATGCAGTCATTTCAAAAGCCGGAACTGACGGCTTTCTTGGGTTTTGCCCCCCGCCCCCCGCCCCCCCAAACAAAAAGAATGCAACAAATGCCAGAACTGAAAACTCGTTGATTTTGTTCTAAAAAAGTTCCATCAGTAACTGATGCCAATATTAAAGAGGCCTATGTTTGCAATTTCATAATACTTCCTTAATCAACAATGACTTTCAGTTTTCTGCAGTAAAAACTTAATAATCGATGTTTGGTGTAATAATTAGCGGTAACATCCTTCAAGAGACCAAAAATCACACATGCGCGCATAACGTATCACAGAAAACAAATCTGTGCCATACGAAAGGTGACAATGTTAACTTTTAACATTTGCATGTAATATTAGTCATTAGACAAAACTACAATATATTATTTAAATGACAGAGCTCCGCCAAATCATGAATTTTGTTAATAGGAAAATATAATGTACTACTCACGTCAGTAACTATAGTCAATTTGCAGAACCGTAAAAAATCTTATTAAGTACTAATGGTAATGAAATATTTTAAGAAATGATGCTTAGTTGATGAAATATCTGCTTTGCGAACAAATGATTTAATATATATTGCTTTCCTTTCAAAGCCTAAGAGGCAACATCAATGAAAGCAGAATGAAAGCTATTGCAAACCCATTATCTGTTTTGCAATTACGTGCACCAGCGGCATTGTCGAATAGAATAAAAATAGCACTATACGTTAGAAATTTATTTGTACCTGGTAAAAGAGTCGAAGAAGAAGATGAACAACAACAACAACAACAACAACAATATAAATGTAAGGTTTCCTCCAACCTGCTCTCTTGTAAATCACCCGAAAACCACTTAAATCACAAAAACAGATGAAACTCTCAAGAATGACGTAGTGACGTTGATGGGGAGAGAACTCATAATAACGTACTGAAAAACATATTAACCTTTACATTCTGCTAAAGACAGGAAGCATCTTGGAATGCCATAATGAAGTATATGAAATTTAGGCCAAATGCCAACTACTGGGACCTATTAGGTCATTCAGGGCAGAAAAGGGAAACGGTGAAAAGGTTTGAAAGGTGTAACAGGAGAAAAGCCTCGCACTTGCACTATGAAACATTATTAGGAAAGTAAGATGGAAGAAAGAGAATATGAACGGAGGAACAGTGAAAGGAATAAAAGGGGTCACAGCTAAGAACCTTAAGTAATGCCTCCAGTGCTCCGCATGAGGTGCCTTCTGTATGTTTCACCCGGCCATTTCTCATACACCCAGTTACGTTCAGATTTCTTCTACTTCAGAAGCAGACTTTTTCACTTGATATTGAGCATGTCTGCTGCTCAAATAGTTAATATCTACTTGATATTTTCAAGAAAATAACGGCTGCCTTCCTTTTTGAAATCGCCACAGGCCATTCCGGGAACATATTCCTGAGATGTATACTAGTATTGCAACAGCCCCGATTTTTTTGCCATGTCCCTAGGTTAGGTTAGTTTAGTCTGGGTTAGGTTAGGTTAGCCCCAAGGAGTTTCATTTGGGAAATTTGGGTGTGGGAAATATAGTGAGATTATTTTTAAGAAGGTACCGGTACTCGGTATGTATGTCATTCAACGTTTTCTTTACCGAATCGATAATTCTCGATTTCTTTGCCAAAAACCATGGGAACCGAGAGGTGCGCGCTCACAATTTACACCCGATATCCCTTTGATGTACCCGAGGAATAAAAGAGCTTGTTTTCAAAGCAGTCTTTTACTTCTTTTGCTGCACAAATTAATGACGCTTTAACAATCTCGTAATGAATTAGAGTCGGGTCTCAACTCTCACTTTTGATAAGGAATTAAGCGCACAAAGAGGGTTGATTTAGAATGGAGGTAAGAAGCGAGACCGAAGAAAAAAAATAGTAGAAAAAAAAGAAGAAGGATGCATAATATTGAATGAAAAACTTGAAAACCTGAACTAAGGGAGTGGAGGATATAAAGTTGAGAAATTAATCGAGTAATCCGATCCCAAACTGGGACAACGACTTAATGAAAGGAAGCCAGTTTCTTAAGAGTGATGGAGAGAGAGAGAGAGAGAGAGAGAGAGAGAGAGAGAGAGAGAGAGAGAGGGGGGGGGGGGGGGGGGGGGGGGAGGCGATTGTTACGACAGATATTGGCTTTCATGCGAGAATAGAGAACACAACAAAAATGGAGATAAGAACATCGAAACTATATCTAACTTTCGACGAAAAATGGAGTCGGCAAAGGAATTCATAGGATTCCATTTCGAATAAAAAAAAAATTATTGATAGTTCACTGCTTGCTTCATTTTCTGCGTTCTGAATCTTGCGATTGCCAGATCTAATCCCACCATAAGAGCTGCTCGTCATACAAACTGAGAACACTTCCTAGAGTGTTTTAAAACTACGATCTCAGCACCCCGTTTTTAATCTCCCTAAATTATAAAATTCCCTTCTGAACGTTCCCAACAGTTTCCACTTATTATCGTGCAATAATTTTGTAACAAACCCTCATGCAATCGATAAACCTTTGTGTAAGACAAGGTATCTTTAGTATTTTTTTCTTCTTGTAGCATATTTTTGCTCTTGAAAAAATGTTTTTATATTTATCCTACTTTTTTTGGTCTGTCCAAAGGATTTTCCGTGATTTTGCCAGAATTCCTTTCAATTAATGTAACTGCCTTCTCATGTCATGCCTTCAATTACCCATTGTACCTGGTACTTTTACTCCTCAGCATAAAATATTCCATATTCCATATAAAAATATATGTTCCTTCAAAACCTAAAATTGCCAAGACAACTCCATTTCCCAACACGCAAGAAACCAATAACATTGCAAAAAAAAAAAAAAAAAAAAAAAATGGGTGGCTAACATATGAGTCTTCATGATTAGAATATTCTTCAAAAAGGAAGTGGCTTCGTCCACTTTCATTCGTTTAGTACTTCTTGCATCCTACGACTCCAGATTCAATCTCATTAAATAATAGGGTCTAGAACCCCTTATGTCTTATAAGTTTTTGCCAATAGCCCTTTTATATCCGGAGCCTCTTCAGATTTGCCTCGATTCTCTCTTATTAATATTGTTTACAAATGATTTCCCAGCTTGCCCCCCTTCTTCCTTCCTTGCCTTTTTCCTAATTTCAATCGTTTTCCTTTGAGAATCTGTATTAGTCGTTCCTTACGGCTTAATCCCCTTTCACCCGCGTGACCTTCGTGATTATCATCTCTTAATTTATGCGTTCTGCTTCGCCATGCAATGAAATTGGTTTTCGTTTCCAGTAACCGCAAGATTACCTGTTATATCGGACCGTCTTAATTAGGGCTTCCCACCGCGAGTTCTTGCTGCTAAAAGGCGCTATTCCCGTTTTCAACTCCATTTCTCGCAAAAGATTTATCACTGCCTTCAGAGACCGGAACAGTCAGTGTTTTAAAAAGCAGACTTTTCAGTATTCTTTCATAAATAACAGAATCAACGCTTCATTTAAATCATTTCGGCTGGAATCCAGATGTTATTGCATCTGCAATCCTAGTTCTCCTTATTTCTTGAATATTACAGTTTTTCGTAACATTAAGAATAATTAGAACCTCTTATTTAGTTCTCTAACGGCAGTTATTTTCGTATTTCCATTACATCTGTAACAGTTGTTTGAGTATGACTCTATTTGTCGGTTACCTTCCTAGGTCTACCTAGACATCTGGGGGTTTAAATTATCGGTTATTTTCTCGTCTAATATGATTGTTTTGCAATAGGTTTTTTAGGCCAGTGATTTCTTTTTGAGTTTGATTCATTTTAAAGACGTTATGCTTTTTAACGAATTCTTTCTGCCAGCTATCGGTTATTTTCTTTATTTCTTCCTATTATATATTTGTCTTTTGCTGCACTTTCCTAAGTAATTTTCACCCTTTCCTTGAATTACCATTTGGTTTGATTGAATGGAACAAAAGTTCAAGAAATAAACCAGAAATAAACCTTAACAAACTAAAATATGTCCAGTGATCTAAATATGTCCGATGGCGAAATGAGTTGAACCTAAATGTATATTTGATATACATTGATCTCGATGAAAGGAATAAAAAAGGAAATGCTGCTTTGAGCGCAACTGAAAGAGAATGTTTGACGCAGAAACATGTGAGAATTCCGCAATGCTTTTTGTCGCAAATTATTCTTTCTGCGTTGAGACTAATGAGAGTGTCAATTATGGCATTGCTTAATCGCTGCTCAATGCAAAGAGAAAAAAAGAAGTAAGCAATAATTACCGAGTTGATTGGTGTTTTCTTTTAAACTGAAGGTCAAGAAATGAAACGATCAGGGATCCGTGTGGTGTCGATCGTCAGCCACCCAGTTAATCAAATCATCTCTGAGATAAAAATAACTTCAGTCTGCTCTGAAATGTGTTTCTCTCTCTCTCTCTCTGTCTCTCTCTCTCTCTCTCTCTCTCTCTACACACACACGCACACGTGCATGCAACTGACGAAAGACTTTAGCAAATAATTGTTGCTATTATTTCTTTCCAGAGTGACATATGAATACGCTTGCCAATTCCGTGTGGCCTTCGAGTTTTCGGGGATTAAATAGCGGTCACGAATTTCTTACAACATACTTCCATTCACATTAGCTCTATTTCATAATAATGTCTGACTTCTGATTAAAGAGGTTGAGAGTAACATGGCAAAATTTGTCAGAGCATGATTATGTCTCTCTCTCTCTCTCTCTCTCTCTCTCTCTCTCTCTCTCTCTCTGTTACACACAGAAACTCATGCCCAGGGAAGATCAACACATTTTCCAAAAAGATGTATTATGTTAGTACAAAAACTATAAACGTTTAATGCGTGCTTACAATTCATTATGAATTCTCGTCTTTATTTTCATGAGAGCTATTTTTACGTTGATGTGGTCACCAACTATCCAGCATGGCGCAACATAAACCATGATGTCAGCTCAAAGTTATGTGTATCATATTTTCTGAATGATAAAACTACCAGGTTCTCCGCAGTTTCCCATTTGCCACAAATGAATAAGGTATAATAAGATGTGCATTCAAGACTTGATCCAAAACAGACAAGTAAAAAATGCGTCGAAGTGTGTTCGGCGCATTCGAGTTTTCTGTACAACGTGCAATCATGGCCACCGAAAATAGATCTATCTTTCGGTAGTCTCGGTATAATGCTGTATGAGCCGTGGGCCATGAAGCTTTAATCATAGCCCGGTGGTGGCCTGTCCTGTGTAGTTGCCAGACGCATGAGTATGGCTAACTTTAACCTTAAATCAAATAAAGACTACTACGCCTAGAGGGCTGCGATTTGGTGTGTTTGATGACCAGAGGGTAGATAATCAACATACCAGTTTGCAGCCCTCTAGCCTCAGTAGTTTTTAAGATCTTAGGGGGACAGAAAATGTACGACAAAAAATGTGCTGACGAACAGACAAAACCATCTCGATAGCTTTCTTTTACAGAAAACTAAAAATATCATTAAATACAGATTTTCGACGACCTACCCAAAATCTGCATTAGCAACCGGTCCTTTAAACCCTGAGCGATGACTCACACGATATAAAGGAGGATCGCACAAGTGATGGCCACTGTGGCACGTCAGGCAACCAGCTGTCACAGAGAGAATTAATTTCAGAGATGTGAATCTGATGAAGGTGACACCTTGTGTCACGTGCCAGGGCAATTCGCGGGAGTGTATCTTTATTTTAGGGTAGGGGCTTTTGGGGAGGGGGAGGTATATGAGCATTCTGTGTTCATTTTAGTTAAAAAATTGGAATGCTTGAGTTTGATGGTAGAATCATGAATACTTTTATTTTCATTAGAGGACCATAACCTTCATGCAAAAAGCTTCTATTCCAAATGTTTAATATCGAGAATTATGGTCGACATTGTAAAGACAAATTCTTAAGACTAATATTAATGACGTTGGCAGCAGTTTCTAAGTCTTGCAAATTCAGCGTGAAGACAGACATGTCATAGCGAACGAGCATCTAAGTAATATAGTAGAACTGACCTTTTCCACGTAGATATCTCTTACTTGTTCTTACTGTTATGCAATAAGGGTTCATTAGACAATGTGGCAGTGTCCATTCAGCTAAAAATGCGGGAAAGTTATTGTGGCACTATAGGTAAACTGCCATTTTTATTCAACAGGTCTATATTAACATGGTTTTATGGTACTTATCATTTTACCACCAAAGATATCATTTACCCCATATTTGATTCTAATACTTTGTTCTTAGGTATTTCGTTTTATAGGTATCATCCATCGAGAGTTCATCTAGACACAGACTTACAAATACACGCGCATGAAAGACAAAGAGAGAGAGAGAGAGGAGAGAGAGAGAGAGAGAGAGAGAGAGAGAGAGAGAAATTTGGCATATTAAACAAATGAAATTGGTAGAGCATGAAATGTCATAGATCGCTTTATCAGCATAATTCTCCGAGGGAAAGGTATTGGGTTACATTAGGTTCTTTTAAGTCTTTCAATATCGAATTACACCTCCAGATTTCGAAAAAGTTTTGACTCCCCTTTCCATTAGATATTTTTCAAATCAAATTAAATTCCCCAAACGATGTTTTATTTCTGTTACTTATTGAACTAATTAATAATAGAATAATTCTTAATGTTAACAGTTTTCAGTTTACCATCTTGAATACCACAGCACACCACACACACACAGCAACCCACATGCACCCCAACATAATATATATTGATAGTATATATATAATATATATTAAATTATAATAATATATATTATATATTTATATATTATATATTATAATAATTTATAAAAGTATTTAACTTATATATAATATATATTATATATATTGCGCGGCAAAACTTAACTTAATTGGCAACAAAACCAGAATCGAAACTTTATTAAAGTTCGAGAATGATAATGGTGTTTATTTGAGAAATGATTACGTTATCGATACTTTTGTTTTTGGTTAGCAATTACAGTTGTTCTTTTGGCATAGGAAGCAGATGTGACGTCACGTCAGATGGACAACACCTTATTAATGGTGAATCATGCGGCAGTATGGTATAATTTAATATGATATATATATATAATATATAATATTAACATAGTTAATTATAAAAATATAAATATATACTATATATATATAATTATATATATTTATATATATATTATATATAATATAGTATAATATTAATATATATTATCATATATAATAAACAGTCATTTCTACGATTAATGTTGGCATAACAACAAGGAAGTAAGGAAAGAGACACGAGAACTTAACAGAAATTTTCTATGGGCAAACATTGGCGAATATTAGAAAATCGTGTAAGTTCTCTGTCTCTTTCCTTACCTTCTGTTATGCCATACATAATCGTTAGATATCTGTTTTATTATATATATATAATATATATATATAATAATATATATATATATATATATATATATATATACTGCCATGATTCACATTAATAAGGTGTGTCATCTGACGTCACATCTGCTCCTATCCAAAACACTGTAACTGCTACCACAAAAGTATCGATAACTAATCATTTCTCAAACACCATATCATTTCGAACTTTATAAAGTTTCATTCTGTGTTCCAATTAAGTTTTCCGCGCAATGTAGCCACTAAACTATGAACATAATATTATATAGTAAAGCTTTACGCCTCAGAAACCAGTGCCATTCATTCTTTAATGTGTGAAATTATTTTAGAGAGAAAATCAGCTGTGAAATATCAGTGTCGATCCTCATAAGCATAGTTATTAAGAGCTGAAGATACTGTGTTGCACATATACTTCGAGAACTCCATTATGAACTCAGTGCGTCTATGTACAGGGTTTTGTTTACGAGCCCCAGCTGTTTTTCGTCCAATTAAACTGGTTTATTCTTGCATGGTTTATTGTCTCTTTAATTCGGCAATGTCGTGACTACCTTTGGCCTACCCTCCTGTAATATGTTGTCTTCACTTTGAAGATGCTTCTTTATTTCCCCATTTTACCTGCTCTTTTGTTAACATGATGGGAAAGAATATCCAAATTATAAACTTTTATTTACTATTATCGACATCATTCATCCTATTATAATCATCTATAATTGCATAAAATACAGAGAAAGAGTAGTGTAAAATACCATTTTGAAAAAAAATGATGCAGAGACCGCAGAACTCTGCCAGTGGTAACAAATCCGTCCCTTTTCTCCACCTCACGAGAAGACCCATATCCAGATTGGGATCTCTCTCGACATTTAATCACTCGATGCCAATCAGGGGCCCCACTTTTGGTCAAATCTTCATAAAGATCATGGGATCTTTCCAAGAAGAGACCGCACGGGTTTTAACCCGGTATGTATCCACCTTTGCGGATTGTTTAGTGCAATCTCGTTGGTGATTAATGTAAAAACACCAACAAAAGACTGTAAATATCATAAAGATAACGACCACCAAGAAATACGAGTCCTAGATAACGACCACCGAAAACCCTTGGGGGTATCTATCTAGGAAAGATCCAAATCAAGACATAACTTACGGCAAACTCCTGGTAACCAGTAGTGAAACAAACACGGCCAAAAGCACAACTACTGCATCAGAGGTAAATAGCGTAGGGCTATTACCCTAATTTTAGTGGTAAAATAAAATGCTTTTAGTTTGACTCACAAGGATGATCTAAAAGAAAAGAATATGCCTGGATTACTTAAGACTCATTTATAATTTTATGTAAAAAAAGAAATTGAGATGGCTTTGTCTGTCCGGCCACATTTTCTGTCAGCATTTTTTTGTCGGTCCGCCCACGTTTTTCTGTCAGCGTTTTCTGTCCCCCCTCAGATCTTAAAACCTACTGAGGTTAGAGGGCTGCAAATTGGTATGTCGATCATACACCCTCTAGCCTCAGTAGTCCTTTTTTATTTTAATTAAGGTTAAAGTTTTTCATAATCGTGCCTCTGGCAACGCTATAGGACAAGCTATTCCAGGGCCGTGGCTGAAATTTTCATTGCCCGCTGCTCAAATAGTATTATTGGCTGTACAGAAAACTCGATTGCGCCGAAGAAACTTCGGCGCATTTCTTACTCGTTTTTATTTAAACTTACTCGGGATATTTTTGTAACCTAGAATCCCTTCTTCCTTTTCAAAATCACTGTCACTGGTGATGTAGAATGGTCGTAAGTAACTCTTATAATACTAAATACAGCAAAAACAAGAAAAAACATATAGTAAATAATGAAGTTAAAGCAGCTTTGCTGACCAAGAGTAGTATATACGTATATTGTTTTCTCAAAAACATCAGATATATTACGATTCCCACTTATTGTTACGTTTTCCAGCAAAGCGTCATAATAAGTTATGACCGGCCCAAAATAGGGAGGCGTCGATATAACGCACTTATTTTAATGAAGGGATACATATTCAGATGAATATAACGTAAAATTGAATAAAGAAAATGAAGCAGTAAATTACAGATTTCTTAAACCTAAAAATGCAAAGAGGATAACATTGGAGGTAGTTTCTGAAGAGCGCAGGCGAATTTTACTTTATTTACTAACGAAAACGCTCGCTATTTTGTGGATATTATCGCTAAGGAGCAACCTATCCCTCAACATTTATTAAGATATTTGTGGGCAATATATTTTATATCTTCAATGTACTTGTCACGCAATTATCAATAATAATAATATAATTCGAGTGGATCTTTCTTGCTTGTCTGCCCCGGGTGGGGAGAGTAGGTAGGGGATCGGGAGGGTAGTGGAGGCATGAAACATCCACCCTCCTCCTACAAGCCTGTTTGTCCGCCCTGGGTGTGGGCAGGGTAGGCAAGGTATTGGGAGCGAAGCGGAGACATGACGGGCAGTGCCGGGTTCCAGCGCAGCGTAGCGCATGCCATCAAGCTCGCATACCAATATTATGTAAAAATATTTTTTACTTACTTTGTGATTAGGGAAATATGACAGACTGTTGGCAAAATATGCAATAGATCGCTCCTATCAAAGAGAAAAACAATGATACGAAAAATCCACCATGTGATCGCCGGAATACATTACGAAATTCAATAGATTAGCTTTTCATTGATCCCGATAGATGGACTAATTTCGTTTTGACGTTTTCACGTGAGATATTGAGATATTGTTGTTCCTCTCATCCTGAGAAATGTATTTTTGTAAATATATATTTATGGGCAAGCTACACGCACAGACACATACACACACACGCACACACACACACACATTTATATATATATATATATTATATATATATATATATATATAGTATATATATATATATATATATATATATGTGTGTGTGTGTGTGTGTGTGTGTGTGTGTGTGTGCGCGTGTGAGTAAGTGTTACCTCTGCCTCTTATGAAACATAAAAATTTTAAAAAACTGATAAGAAAATATAGAGAAATATGCTGTGACAACGACGCACTCAACACCGTACTACGCAGAAGTCAAACTTCCTACAGCCCTGCCAACTTCAGCAACAACATTGATGTCTCTATCTTTCCACTTGCCTGGATACTTCGAGCGGAAGTAGCTGCTGATGAGAATATCATCCTTTGCTTGAAAGCAAGTTTATGCTTTCAAGCGTTTCGAAGCGTTTTGCACAAACCTAAACTTCTCAGCTTAAATGTAATGAAGGTCTGCCTAGTAAAGCCTTCAATTCTTCAAATATCGGCTATTTTAAAATCTTTATCTCATTAGGTTTAGGTTTTCTCTAAGGCTTGTCTGAAACGCTTGTGTCTGAGATTACGTTCTCTTTTCCATTATCTAAAAGGCAATCAGAGTAATTGAATCGCTACTGAACGATTGAATGGAAGGTAGGCTTTAATTGCTAAATGCAACTGGAAAGAAAGGTATCATATCAGTATTTGAAAACATTGTTAACAAAAGACCTAAAATTATTCATGCAATATTTCATAGAGATCTGCATTATGTGGAATTATATGAATGCCATGCAGACAGGAATGCAATGCATAGAAAACAAGATGTATCTCTCAAAAATGAAAGCAATAAAGTTTTATTATTTCTACATAGTTCTTTACGAGCAGCGACGTACAATCTTTGCTTAAGACGAGAAGTATCTCAATAAAGATAAAACACACACACGCTTTAACGCTATGATAAACACGGGAAAGGCGAGACTTCACAATTACGTAAAATCATGAAATACACAAAGAAATGCGTATTCAGTTTTGGCCATCCCTGACTTTAAACTCGCATACCATTTTACAAGAGGTGACTTATAACATACTGGCCATCAATAAAACAGTATCATTAGTTTTGGGCTAGCCGTCTTATTTTCCAGTCGGTGCACCAAATCATTGGGCGTTTTTAGTTTGCCTATCAGGAAAATCACTGTTGTCATATTTATGACTTAGTCTGACGTTAGCTAGCTTCATTCAGTGGATTTTATGTCGCCTCTCATATTAAGGAATCAATGCTCCATAAAATGATTTTTATATAACCTAGGTGAAAATCCCCCTTCAGATTGCAAGGTGCGAGTCTTGAGTCGATTATTTCAAGCCATAAAACTCAACGATAACTATTGAAAGCATCAGGTGACACTTTGAGTTCTACATAACAACACAGGCATGAGTGAACTGAGGAATCAGGCGAAGATAGGACCGAACCGAGAAGAAGAAAAAAGAAGAAAAATTTTATTTTATTCCCTCAGTCATATGGCCTTTTAGCACGGAAAGGTTATTTCCTGCAGCAGAGCTTCCAAATGGGAGTCGAAAGGCCCTGATAAAGCTGTGCCACCTCCCTCTAGTCGCTGGGGTCGTTTTAAGCGACCAGAACAGGAAGGTGAAACTATATTTAGCAGACATTTTCTCTTTTCGTCTAAGGGATACTTTCGTGCATTTGATTCTTATGTATGGATTTTTAGAAAATATTTTCCAAAACTAATTTTAGTCATTTTTTCCCTTGCTTTTCGGAATGCCTTTTTCCTGGTGTATTCATAGATTGTCTTCCATGTCGCTGCCGAATTTCCTTATTACTTCCTGTTGGTCATGTAGGAGAAAAGATTATCTCTCCATGTTTTTTTTTAATAGAAATTATTTTTGATATCCAGTATCGTAAATTCCTTGGTTTATATTACCATGCTTCCATATTCTGCATTTTTGTTTGTTTACTTATTTGTTTTAGCGCAATAAAGGCACTTTTCATTTTATTATGTGATACTAACACTGACATCAAATGTACCGCAATTGTTTTGTGCATTCTATGATCTCCACTAACGAGTTTAAATTACAGGTTAATTCTCCAGCTCTCGGTTTCTTTGTCCACAAGAAATCTAAGCATTTTTACATGCCAGTGGGATTTCATGGCTGTTAGGGCTACGGGCTAATAAAGAACTACTTAGGTATGAAAATGAACCCAGTTCCGAATTCAGATCAAAGCTATTTTAAGCACTCATCTTAAAGTGTAATAAATGTGTAGCACCCGGGGGTGAAAAGGTCCGATGACTGCGCCTAATACACGAAGCACACGTGCACCAATGGCTTCCAATAAGAATGCAAAGGCGGCGCTTACCTGAGATACAGTTTACGACATCCGTTTGACATTTCATTCCTCCGCGGTCGATATCGTTATCATCTGTTGGCTCCATTTGGAATATGTATAAGAATCTTGGACAGATAACTTGCTGGCTGTTATTAGTTATCTATCATATAGAAAACATTTTTTATGCCATAATGGAAACTTCTGGATGTTCCTTTAATCTTGCCCCAAATAAATATACTCCACATAGATAACTGATGGCTACTCATACATTAAATGTTTACTACATGATGAAAAGCATAAATCTGAATAAATATCGATTATACATCTTTCATACTGACGGAATCAATTTAAAGAGATATAAATGGTATTCCACATATGCTACATACCGTCTAACAGCAATATTCTTCAAGGATCGCTCAAACAAAACTATAATCACACACACAAACACACACACACACACACACACACACACACACACACACACACACACACACACATATATATATATATTATATATATATATATATATATATATTATATGTGTGTATATATTTATATGTGTGTGTGTATATATATATATATATATATATATATATATATATATATATATATATACATATATATATATATATATATATATATATATATATATATATATATATATATATATATATATATATATATTCCCAATGCAATGCTTAAGACACCTAATTACCAATCTTATTTTCAAGAGCAACATTTGTTCATTTAGCCTCGCTTGGAGACTAACACGTAGTAGAGTTTGCCACTTGCTAATTAAAGAGAAGCCTCTAATTAGCTACTAATTTCGTATTCGAAGCACCGAAGAGCATAGCTGATATGAAGAGGTCTCCTCCTTTTGCAATATTGCTAAACATTTGGTGCAAGCATATCGCATGAAGGGAAAACATACTTGCTTTTAATATATTATGGTGTGCGTAATATATCGTAATAATATTAACACTGCTACTATTACTATTATGTTTTTTTATTATTATTATTAATTTTTTTTGCTGTTTTGATTTTTACTTGCTCTTATTATTAATTTTTAATTAATTAATATCATTAATATTTTCATCCTGATAACATACTCGGCAGAGTTAGCATGATTATTATAATCACCAAATTAGAAGTTACATTATGCATTAATGTTAATTCCACGATATCTCGTGATCATTATTCTCATTAACTTTTTTCATTATAATTATTCTCTGAATGTCTAGGCCACGGTATCGCGAGCCGGCGAACTTATTAATCTATTTGACTAGCAATTCAGATGATGCAGCATTCATTATTCATATCCGTTCACTGTTTTTAAAACAGTATTGTGTTACGCAGTTGCACATTTGATACATAGTTTTTTTTATTCAATTTACTATGCCTCTGTTGCTCACTGTGTTCAGTTTTATTTATTATCTTATTATGAGTTCATCCTTCATTCCGGTTGAAGGTTAAATTAAGTATATCCTTGTGAATAGGTTATTTCAATATTTCTGTATTATTTCAGGTGCGATTTGTTTACTCATCTGTTTACTTTTATCAGTTTATTGTGTACCAAGATAAATAGATGAAGTTCTAGACGTACAAGCCTATTATATTCTCTAACAGGGACGATGTATTGACTTCAGTGTTTCTTAATATCTTTATATTAAAATAAAAACTCAAGGTGACATTAAGCCACTGAATCCCTTCCATTTATATTTTTCTTACCAAATACTGTTTAATCAGTCTCTTACATCCATCCTAAAACTATTTCCATTTCCATATTTATTTGACAATATGATAGTTACAAAACATCAACTTGATATAACAAATAGTTCTCTGGCGTCTTTAAAATCTTGATGTCAGAACACGCATGACTTCAAATTAGTTACCAGCATTTTCATCTTGGTGTAATGTGGGCGGAAGGATGCTTAAAGAAACCACATCTTCTGACTAAAACGAAGTAAAACCACGTAATCAGGTGGCGAAAATGATGCTAGGTCATGTACTCATTATGAGAAAGACGATGCAAAGCCAAAATTATTTGTTTGATTACAGTTATACTAGGACAGTTGGTCGTGAAACAATGTCATCCCATGTGGACGTGTGATGAAAAAAACATTTGGTCAAATGCTCACGCAGCAAAAACGATGCAGAGCCATGTCTCGGGGGAACGTGTAGGAGCAAGGCGCCAATGTGCTCATGTGACGAAAATAAAGAAGGACCATGTCCTCCTGGGACATGTATGATACTAGGTAATGTGCTTATGTAACAAATATTATGTATTTCAAAGGGCTCGTGGGATTACTATGATGCTGACAAAAGCAATGCAAGACCGTGTGCTCATGTGACAAAAATATGTACAGACTATGTACTCTTAGTACAAAAACTATTCAAACATTAAGTGACAAAGCAATTCACAGACCACGGGGATATGGCAGTGACAAAACCATGCGAGACCATAATCTCATGTGGCAAAAACAATGCAAGACTATCTGCTCATCGAAAAAAAAACAATGCAAGACCATGGGCTGTGTGAGAAAGGAATATGAGACCACATAGTCATGGGACAAAAACAATACTTGATCATAGGGCAAAAACTATTCAAGCTATGCGCTCGTTTGACAGAACAATGCAAGGCTATTTAATCATGGGATAAAAACAATGCAAGACGGTTTGTCCATGTAACAAAAATTATGTAAGACTATGTTCTTGCATATATATGAAGGCAGGTCATGGGCTTGTTGGACGAAAAAGATGCTGGGACATGTGCTCATGTGGCAAAAATAATGCAAGACTACGTGCTCCTTGCACATACAGGATACCAGACCATGTACGTGTGGGACGGAAATGATTCTGGGACATGTGCTCATGTGACAAAAGTGATGCCAGACCATGTGCTTGTTAGACATACGTATATGATGCTAGACCTTTTGCTCGCCCGACAAAAAAGATGCTAGGTCACATACTCACGTGATGAAAACAAAGCAAGACTGTAAGTTCGTGGGGCATTTATAATGCTTGGCCCTGTCCTTTTGCAGTGAAAGAAATGAAAGACCATGGGTTCGTGTGATAAAATGATGCTAATCCCTGTCCTCATGGGACGTACAAAATGCAGGGATATATGCATGTGTGATGGAAATAATACCAAGCTCATGTTACGAAAAAGTTTCAACAGTATGTGCTTGTGGGACTTATACAATAACAGCGCATGTGCAGTTGCGATGAAAACAATGCTAGGCCAAGTGCTCTTGTGGCAAAAACAATGGAAGACCACGTTCTCGTGGGGCATACTATGTGATGTTGGCTGTGTACCTGCGTACGGAAAAAGACTGTATGACAAAAATGATGGAACACTATGTGCTTGTGTGATGAAAATGATGCTTGCCCATTTGCATGTGCTTATGAGACGTTGCAAACTTTTCCAACGCTGGTTTTCTTAACAGAAATAGGTATGAATCCTAAACTATCAACCTTCTTACGTTTCTTATTGTTTTCTTACAACTAATCATTTATCATTTACTCAGTTGCCTTTTGGGTTTCATTATCATCTATTCTCCCTCACAATAGATCGCTAACATATAATGTAAAGTTCACATAACGGTTATTATTGATCTATTATTAACATATTAACATTATTATTATTATCACAATTTTAAGGGATCGACAATACCTTCCACTCTCATCTGGTATTTAATCTCGGGAAATTCCCTAACCAAATCCCTGATCTAATTAAGCCTTATTCATCGAGAAATACCACCCTGTTGCACAACTGCATCTTTCAATGCATGATTTTATTACTTGAATAACAACAGACCTTTTGCAATTAAGGATTCCACCTTAAAAAGGCAGTTGCACTCATTTCAAGGTTTGGGGGTAAACTTCACTTGAATGGGCAGTCAGTCGCCAACGGATACCAGAAGTCGTTCGTATAATAGAGCTAGTGACAATTTAGGAACCAGCAGAATTAATGAATAATAAACATACCAAACACTAACCTCGTGTTACCCCGATGACTGGCGAGTTAATCCTGGCTACCCAGAAAGAGTTCAAATTCGAAAGATCAGTTTTAAATGGTAAAAGTACCGTGCGTCTTTTACTTACATGGTACAACATAAAGAGCCGAATGATGGTAACAAACCGATATCGACCTCTGAAACATGGGAAAACTACAAACTGAAAAATAGAAATATTCAGAAGCGCACAGTACAGTTTCGGAGCATGAAGAGGGAGCATGATGCTCCGAAACTGCATGTACTTCTGATTCTGAGTATTATGTTCTCCAGGTTTGTGATTTTTTTTAAAGGTTCTTGAATAGCCAAAGTTGAATTCTGTCGGGAAGTATGCAAAGTCTTCCTTAGAATTCACTTACACTTCTCTTTTCTAAATAAACACCGAATCCTTTCAAAATTTCAATTATATCTTTAATCTTATTGATATTTTAGGTTGTGCTACTTCCTCGTCTTTCCAATTGCATGCTTTAATGCATTATTATACAATGATTCTGTTTGTATTATAAGTATTCATAAACAAATAAATAATTAGTTACACTACTTTATGGACGAGTGTAAATGAATATGAATTGTAGTGTGTAAACTGGCAAATACATATACTAACGGTCAGACGGTCATACACACGCACACACACACATATGTATATATATATACACACACACACACATGTATATATATATATATATATATATATATATATATTATAATATATATATATAGTATATATGTATGTGTGTGTATAGATGTATGTATGAATGAATATGTATATTTTACGTGCCCTCATCTGACAAGACTCTTCACTCATTCAGCAAGATATTCCTCCACTTACAAGTATCGATTTATCACCCAGCTAACTAACACTATACTTCAACATAAAAGTTTTAATAGCCAATTAGACGTTTTAATGATAAACTCACAAAGCAGTTCTTCCTCAACAGTTTCATTTCATATTAAGAGATGTTAAAAAAATATGCTCCTGTCAGAAGCAACTCTAAATTCCAATTGGTATTGGTATTGTTTTTTTTATTTATCTGTTCATTTTACGCTTCGTGAGAATTCCGGAAAATGCATAAAATTATAAAATCTCTAATTGATTGAGCATGTACTGAATCACGTTCTGGGGAAAACATAGAGAAAAATGAGGTAACTTGTTCCTTTGAATCACATAATTATAAAAAATCATAAAAACAACAACAACAAAATTCATCTTCTACGATCATATACAATCCTACTAACGCATGAACTGCCTGGACAACTTAATCCTAACTGTAATTACACGGGAAATATATCAGAAGTACGAAAAAAATACTCCTTGTTTCACCGATCTGAAAAGTACCAAGGAATTTCATAGCTACGAAAACAACCAGGTTTTCGAGATGAAGGTAGAAACTATTTTTGTCAATGACATCGATTTAACCTAAATGAGGCACAAATTCATTAATATTATATAGTATATATATATGTAGATCTATATATATATATATATATATATATATATATATATATATATATATATATATATATATATTATATATGCTTATATTCAAAGATCAAATATTAACCATTCTAATTATTTCAATTGACAAAAGATTTTAGACGGTTTTCCTCCTTTAATCTTATCATGACAGCCTCACATACCTCGGAAGGTATTAAAGATAATACAAAACCCGACTTTTTCATATTTATGTACTAAATGATATTCTCGAATAAATAACACTATTTCCAGATATTTTCCGATTCGGTCTTTTTCGCCACTTTTGTTACTGGTCAATGAGCAAAGCATCAGAAAATAAGGATAATAACACCTACTAATTTAGAATTATGTGCCAAATTATTTCCTTGAAAAAAAAAGTATTATTATGAGCTGATGTTGCTGACGTTCATCAACCAATATGTCACAATGTCTTGCATTCCTTTCGTTCTCTATAGACCAGTCCTAGAAATATCAGATGAGCGCTGTCAGTCATCGGAGGTTTTCATCATTTAATCTGGTCAGATATGGAAGGGAGCATTTCCAGGGTCTTGATTAAGGCTCTCTCTCTCTCTCTCTCTCTCTCTCTCTCTCTCTCTCTCTCTCTTCCATTCCCCTTATAAAAAGTAATACTCTAAAAAGATCAAAATTTAACCATTACTAAACAGATCTCTCTCTCTCTCTCTCTCTCTCTCTCTCTCTCTCTCTCTCTCATTATATTACGAAAAACATCAAGAGAACTACGTCGAGTTCGGAATAGAGAGAAATCATGCAGAATTAAGATTCTTTAAAATTAAAAGAACTCGATGCTCCATCTGTAGTGCTATAAAACATTTAAACACGCTACCGAAAGCCAGTTATCTACGCATCAAGAATGTTAAAGATGGCTATATATGAACCACGACCTTTTACAAGCAAAGGAGGTAACGCATTCCTGTTGTAAAAGGTTTGGCGGTTTTGTGGGTCCGGTTTTTTTTTTTTTTTTTTTTTACTACATAGCATGTTATACTATATTCAAAGGGGAGAAAGGTCTCTGATGTTTCAGGACTGAATTCAAGATGAAATAGCCCCTTATATATTTAGTATGCATACATGTTTAATGTATAGTTTCATATCAGCATTGATGCAAATCTTGTATATATGGTCGTCAAGCTAAAGTAAAAAAAAAATAGATTTTAAAATTGTACATCATTTGGAGATACAAGAGTATGCGTTCTTAATTGTAAATTGGAAAATGGAATATACTCTTGTATATGTATATATTCACAAGTAAATTGTTTTGGTGATAGTACCCAATAACGGCTCAAAGTGTCGATGGTATGGTTAAAAACCACGAGAAATAAAATTGGAATTAGTAAGAAATAAAACTGGAGTTAGTGCCTACTAATCGTTTTGGAGAGGGGCCATCGTGTCATTACACGATGCCCAGTTTATCATTCCAGGGTGTTACAGACGCTGAAACTAGGGAGTTAAATCGAGACCTTAAAGGGACATTTTTGGTACTGATAAAATACGTGATATCCATCTCCCTTCTTAGCTTACGGAACCTTCTTTCAGATGAAGAAAAAGCAGTGGATCACTGGAAGGCAAAGATTTTCTAGAAAGGGGATGGTTCTGGATTCATTGCCCTGGTGTATCGAAGCAGATCTCATGAGAGCGATGTTGCTGCATCTTATTGCTGTTTGGATTTTAAAATGTTACGTAATATAGGAAGAAAAGTCGAGGAGTGTCTTCATATTTATGCAATAGACCTACCTCTTCCCAGGAGAGAAAGCCATACCGATTCCTTCACCTCGACATTTCTTTTCCTCTCTCTCTCTCCTTGGTTAAAAAAATGGTATTTTTGTCGCAACATGTAGGGCCTATTATGTCGCGCAGCAACAGGGATTCTAAAGGTAAATTGGAAATTTCCATGAAAGAGCTCATTTTCTTCTTCTTCTTCTTCTTCTTCTTCTTCCCAGCTCAGTTATGACCTACTTTTGCGCTCTTCAGCCAACTCCATATATAAATTTGTCAATAGTAATAATAAAAGTACTTAAATCTTTTTATATTTTAGATCAAATATTGATATTTTTTACAGTTTTCTAATTAAACGCTACGAAAATATAAACTCGATATTTTTGCACCATCAAATTCTTTTTGTTCCCAATTCCCGATGATAACGGTGGAATTTCCAAATCAGATGACGAACTGCCTTGCGAATAAATAAATAGTAAAATAAATAAGAAAAGTACGGCAAGGAAAATTCAACCTTTGAGCAGTCAAAGCCTGATAATCCTGACAAATTCCCCCAAAGTGTGATTACAGCAGCCAAAGGGTATTGTCGTGAACACTCTAAGTTTATGACGCTTATTGAGAGGAGGGCCTATTTAATTTGGTTGGGTCTCTGATGGAAGATAAACACGGTTCTGCTAAAACATCCCAGATTTTAGAGGTAAAGCTCTTTAGTTCGATGTGTACGAAGTTAAAGAAAAAAATAGTTACCCGAATCTGAGTGATTTTTAGTTTATCGGTACAAGCAGATTATTATATAGTGAAACCTTGTGGTTAAATCACTACAACATTTTAATCATTCCTGTTTACTACTTTTTGTTCTGGTTAAGTAATGATATTCTCTCTCTCTCTCTCTCTCTCTCTCTCTCTCTCTCTATTTTTCTTTCTTTCTCTTTGCTTTCATAGAAAAGAAGATGGAGCTTAATAGTGCCATAAAAGGGCAGGCACTAATCACATAATAAACACTTCTCCACTCACTATTTTCTTTCCTAACCACGTAATGCAATTGTTGCTCTCTCTCTCTCTCTCTCTCTCTCTCTCTCTCTCTCTCTCTCTCTCTCTCTCTCTCTCTCTCTCTCTCATACTCGTAAATAAAAGTCAAAGATAAACTGGTAAAGACCCAATCCCATAACTTCATGATTCTGAAATAGAAGCTGTAAATCTGGAAACCTGATGGCACTATCTAAGTCGTATTTTTTTTCTCTCTCTCTCTCTTGCACACTCTTCCCTCATGTGTAAGCATTTCTTTGGCGTGGGTATCTTTCTTGTGTTGTAATACTCATGATATACTTTACCTTAAAGATATGCTATTGAATAACCTTAGTTTTATCATCTCCAAAGTACTTTTTCAATACATTGATTTATGTAATTTTTGCCTCTGAAAAAGCAACGGACAAACACTATTTTAGATATCCATTCACCTCCTGGAATTGATGTTCTGAAATAAGTTTTCAAAATAGAAATTTCATCGCATATAATTGTTTACATAAGTAGTGATACTTAATTGTACATATCGACTGTCTAAGCTTACCAACGAAAATACATAAATCATATGATGACATTTTGTTTCATTTTGATTTTACCATTACTCCTTCCATATGTTTAATTTCTTATGTTCTCTTTTCTACTCTGTTTGCTACTCCTTCTCTTTATTTAGTTACTCTTTTTTCCTGCCATTTTCCGTTACTCTGCCCCCGTCTAGCTCGTCGTTTATTCAATATTTCATAGTAATGCTTTGGTTGCAACTGGTGAGCGGTGCGTTCTTTTCAGCACGCACATCCAAGGCCAATACAGTACTATATTGGCCTTGCGCACATCCTGACAAAAACCATCGAACTCGGAACAACCATTTCCAACACAAAAGCTACATCTCACATGGGTCAACTTTGCTCCGTGAACTTTGACCTATTTCATCGAGAACAGAGAAGCCTTTGTCTCCTGACGATACCGACAAACTCCTCCAGTTTAAACGTAAAAGAACTGAACAAAATGTGTGGAATAAGACCGGAGCTTTTCGTGATTTAGAACACCATTTCAGAGGTGTAGCTTTTCAAAGGTTAGGCCCATTTTGCATCAGAAGGAGACTGAGTTTTTCTTGGTTTGAGGCATTATTCGCGAGGTGTGGCTTTTCAAAAGTGAAGATGTTTTTCGGTAACAGAAAAGACCTGAAGTTTTGGTGGGTTGAAACACTATTCGATAGATGTGGCTTTTCCATAGTTTGCTTTTTTTTTTTTTTTTTTTCATCGAATAGGACCTGAGGTTTTTTGGGCGTTGAGTTGCCACTTTTTCGTAGCTAGAGAATTTTTTTTACTTTTCAGAATAGTATGGAATTTGGAAAAAAAAAATTAAATTAATATTTTTTCGGAAAATATATATATAAAAAACAGGAGTTCGCTCTCTTCTTTTCATATCCCTTCCTTTTTCGTTCCACTTTTCTTCATCCATTTTCATTTTCATTTCACTTTTCTTCATCCACTTTCATTTCCATTTCACCTTTCTTCATCCACTTTCATTTTCATTTCACTTTCTTATTCTTCGTCTTCTCTTTCTTCTTTCTGTTTTTTATTCGCCTTTCATTTTCTTTCTCCTTTCTTTTTCTTTCGCATTATTTTTCTTTGCTTTTTCCTTTTGCTTCCCCTTTCCTTATATTTTCTGTATCATTTCCCATCCTCTTTCTTTTCCCATCTTTTTCATTTTTCATCCTCTCATTTTCATTCTCTTCGTTTATTTCCTATTTAATTAACCTTCCTCTATCTTTTACCTTTCCAGTCCAACATTCATCCATTTTCTTTTTATTTTCTCTCATTTTCCCTCTCGATTGTTTTCTTACCCTTTCTATTTCGTTTTATAGCATTTTCCCTCCCTTTTATTTTTGTTTATTATTGTATTATAATTTTCTTTTAATTTTATTTTCCCTACCGTTTTCTTTCCTCTCCTGAATTATCTTATTCCCTATTAAAATTTAATTACCCCTTCTTTTAATTTCCTGTTAAATTTTTCTTCACCTTCCTTTCTTTTCTCTTTCATTTCTTTTAGAATTTTCTGCTCATTCAAAATATACTGAGGTTCGTATAATTTTAAACATTATCATTATTATTATATATTATTATCATTATTCAAAAGAACCAAACATTCAACTCAAGCTGGCATAAAGGCTGTTGTTATTCTGCGAAGGATTAAATAGAATAATTTCATTAATAAAAAAGAAAAATACTTGCAATAAAACATACGGGAAATAATATTCAAAAGTTCCGCCATTTTTTTTTTCTTTTTTTGAGAGGAGATTTTAGATTCCCTTGAAAATATGGCTTCGAACTGTGTCCGAGAATTAATTCCGAGAGGAAGAAATTTATCTTTGCCAAGTTCCTCCTCTGTTCCGTAATTTTGTTTGTCTGTAAGTCCGTATGTATATGTATACACGTTAAGTATAAAAGTGTTTTAGAATATCTGTCACACCTGGTCGACGCTGAATTGAACCATAGAAAAGTGTTTTACATTTAGAAAGGGATGCGGCTCCTTAAGGTTTTATGCTAAATTAAAGTTAAGCAAAATTATAGCAAATATAAAATGCTCCGAAGTTTCTTCGACGCAATCGAGTTTTCTGTATATCGTATAATCAAGGCCACCGAACAAGGCATCCGAATATAGGTCTATCTTTCGGTGGTCTCGGTATCATGCTGTATGAGCTGCGGCCCAGGAAACTTTAACAACGGTCCGCTGGTATTCTGGTCTGTATCGATGCCAGACGCACGATTATGGCTAACTTTAGCTTTAAATAAGATAAAAAAAAAATTACTGAGGCTAGAGGGTAGCAATTTGACATGTTTGATGATTGGAGGGTCGATGATCATCATACGAATTTGCAGCCCTCTAGTCTCAGTAGTTTTCAAGATCTGGGGGACGGACAGACAAGGCCGACACAATAGCTTTTTTTTATTTTTTATAGAAAACTAAAACGTGGAAATGACAAAGGAAAGACCCCATCCTGCGTAAAAAGCGCAACACTTCTGTCTCAGTACTTCAGGCCTTGTTTCATACTGTGTTTCAAGATACTACATTTAATTTGTAGTACGCGTTGAAGACTTTGGGAGGCAGGAAATGGGTGGTGTGGGTCGGGAGCGGGGATGGGAGACGGGGGCTGGGGAAAGAAGGGAAGAATCACTCACAGTGGCTGACCACAAATACCATATTTTTTGTTCAGAGCAAAAAAGAGCATTAATTTTTTTTTGGGGGGGAAGGGGTGGTGTGGATTGGAGGAAGGGAAATCTAGTGAGATTTCACTCTATTTCCGAGATATTCTGAACGTCTTCGATATCAAATTCCATATCTGCTGGTTTTACTTCTTGCACGAAAGAAACACCATTGCTAGATTTGAAGCGTTCAATCGATCTAGATTTAAACTTAACCGCATCTGTTTCCATTCATTGAAGATTCTTATATTTGTTCCTATTCTTTCCAAACCACACAATTCTGTTTCTTTCCTTATTTAGCCCTTTTAACATTTACCTATTTTACTATTCAAATAATGCAATTATATTTAAAGATTTTAAACATTAGTGCTTTATCTGGAAACGTGTGTCCATTTTTAAATAATTCATCGTCCGCTCTCATTCTTCAGAAAATTCAACAGTCAGTCTACACTTTTCAAGAGGTACAACATTCGTTCCAAGTTCCGCTGTCTTACGAGACAGTAATGACAGAAGCAACCTTATATTTACTGCTGCAGTGCGTAATAAGCATCTTATCCTTTGATTTACCGTAACCAAACCGAAACAGGCAAACTGACCTGTACTTTTCTGGTCCCGAAAGCGACCATTACGCTTTTGTGAACAAGGGCTACTTCCTCCAAGGCGCTCAATTGCCAAGGCTGCTGATGAGTGCTTGGAAGTACTTTTCCTCAGGTAACAAATAGAAGGGAACCCCACACGCTGTCATTGTTGCCAAGGGACTTCGCACGTGATGTTGAAGGCTGCTTCATCTGCTTGCGTGAACTGCGTTTTACTCGAAAAGGCAGTCTATTCGACTGTTATGTTCCTTAATATTTTTTTCAGTGAACAACGAGCTGTTTTAGCCCAGTGGATAGGAATATCGTTTCAAATATCCAAAGGTTTTCTTCCTTTCCTGCTTGGTTCATTATTTGATAAAATCACCGAAGAAGTAACCATGATAATTCACTTTAGAGGAAAGGCTTTCCATGGTAACAGTATAAAAAAAAACTTAAATAAAAAAAAGCAAATCAGAAGGAAAAGGGGTATTAAGACAAAAAAAAAAAAAAAACGCTTCCATCAAAGACTTCTGACCAACTAAAAGTTGCAACAGATATGCAAATCTGACTGATACGCATTTGATGAAATTGAAACGCGCTGTTATTGCATCAGTTTCAATAATGATTATGTTCCCATCCGAAAAATATTATGGGGCTAGAATCAATTTCTCTCTCTCTCTCTCTCTCTCTCTCTCTCTCTCTCTCTTCCGATAACACACACACAAGCAAAACAAAGCACAAACACACACACACACACACACACGCATACACACACACACACAACACACACACACACACACACATATATATATATATATATATATATATATATATATATATATATATATCTATATATATACACATATCTATAGGGATATAGATATATATATATATATATATATATATATATATATATATATCTATAGATATGTGTATATATATAGATATTATTATATATATATATATATATATATATATATATATATATATATATATATATATATATATATGGTTTCCTTAGAAGTATGAAACACATTTCGCCAGAAAATACCCATTTTAAAAACCGTCTTGCCAACTGAGAGGGTGAATACGCTGAACAGAGGATGGGCGTATTCTCGACGTTTATTACCTCCGCACAGTGTCTCTTATACTGGAATTTAGAAGAGCGAAATGACAGGTTTCACCTCCTTTTGGAGATCCTGCCATCTCTCAAATCATATGTTTCGTATTCTCTCTAATTTTCAAGTGACATAATTCCTCGGATTTTATGTCAAGATCCTGTTCAAGGGAAGGAAACAGTACAAATGACGTCCTGGAAAATCGCCGAGGATATTCGGTATCACATATTATGAATAAGAACATTCGTATCGGTTTGCTTGAGGCATTTTTCCTCATCTTCAAGGATTTGGTGTCCACAAGGAAAGGCTTTGATTGACAGGATGACAAAGTGTGTCTGGGTTCGACGTCCTGCTGGTGGGCCTTCTTTGTAGGTGTGTGATTTGGCTAATGGCATGGACGTTTTCCCGAAACCCTTTCAAGAAAACAAGTTGTTTAGATTGTTCTCTTTAGATCCAAACAGGCATCAAATACATGGAAATTACCACTTGATAATAAAAGGTTTTAACTTTTAATGATTCACATAATAGTTTGAAATAGTTATGTGGTTTTCTCTATAGGTGCGAAAACGTAGCTTTTGTTTGTCTAGGATAAAGTAATATTTTTTTATATTCTCTGGCCTAATATTTTCCGAAATGACTACTTGTGTGAGAAAAAAAATCGAAATCTTATGATCTACAAAGCTGAATAATCAAAAAAGCTTACAAACTGGATTATCTGAATCTTCTAGCTATCTTTTGGAAAGATTAATTACTAAAATAAGTAAATTTATGAAGTCTTCCGACTTCGATACCTTGATCCTTTTTCAACTTAATACTTTCTATGCAGGATAATGAGGAAAATTAATACAATCAATCTTTATAACCAGGATGTTCTGAGTAGGTTTTAACTGTTTAACGTTTAAATATCTTCATTCGAAAATATTAGAAAAAAATATAATTTTCTAACCTGGATAATCTCAATATTCTCTAATGTGGAATAAAGGTAAAAAGTACTTGATTGTTAAGAGAAGAAAAATCAAGTTACGTACGCGGAAATTAAATGCTGCAAAAAAAACCTCTCTTCTGAGAATGAGAAGTAGGAGGAATGGAAGAGAGAGAGAGAGAGAGGAGAGAGAGAGAGTGGAGATCAAAGAACTATCGAGATAGAGAGAGAGAGAGAGAGACAAAAAAAAATATGTCGTTAAATAGTAATACATGTATTTTCGTCAATGGTTAATTTTCAGTTCCCTCAGTGGAGAAAAACTTCAAGTAAAAATATTTATTTTGTTTATGAAACTCATTGCTAGTCTATGAATAGTTGCCATCGAATGTCTGCCTTTTCTTAAAAGCTAAATCAAATTCAAGTAGAAAAGAATTTTCATATTTGTTAAAAAAACATCTTATACTTCGTTTATACGTCCAAGTAACATTCGCCCTTTTTCCACTGGCCTCGAAAGCAGCCACATGCAAACGTCAAACAGAAATGTGAACGAGAGCGTTAACATACATACAGAGGCATGCACAAACATAGTATAGACAGGCACTAAACCCTCCACTCTTATCTGTCTGTCTCGAAACCATAACACTTGAACAACAAAACACAAACGCACACATACATAATACACAAACACGAAAGAACATCTATCAGTGTCGGTAGTCAAACCAAAACTAAAAAAAACTAATTACTATGAAAATACAATAACACAACCTCAAAATCTAACCACCAACCTAATATATTTACATACATTCATGTAAACTAACCCAAGCATTCGTACAAATATACCATTTGAACTTACAAATATATTAACTAAGTGCATGCAAACACATAACCAAACTATCATTAATGCAAATGCAAATTAATCATGCATTCATGAAAACATACCAACTAACCATATATTCATACAGACTCACACACTAACCATACTTTCAAGCAGACACAAAAACTAACTATATTTTTATGCTAAGATAAAAAAAAATACCAAGATATACAAACAAGCGCACAAGTTAACCATACATTCCTGCTGAACAAGCCAACCATACAAACTCCTTTCTGGCACGAACTGTCTCTAATTATTTAAGATTTGGAGAATTTGTCGACAGATGGAACTTGGCTTAAGCAAAAACACTAACTGTGTCAGCTTTCGTTACATTCACGATGTTCTTTGCCAGAGAGAGAGAGAGAGAGAGAGAGAGAGAAAGAGAGAGAGTTACTCAGCCTCATCAGCTTTATGAAAATCCCTAGAGTGAGAGAGAAAGAGAGAGGGAGGGAGAGTTACTCAGCCTCGTCAGCTTTATGGGAATCCACAGGGAGAGAGAGAGAGAGAGAGAGAGAGAGACAGGAGATACGAGAGAGAGACGAGAGGAAGAGAGAGATGCTCATCAGCTTTAAAGATGCGTACTTCGTAAAATTGTTATGTCGCTCAGAAAATTTTACATCCAACGACATCTGTTCCCGTCATGGCTATTAGATCAGTTACAAGCAAAATCATTCACACCAAACCTTTTGTAATGAATAACTCATATTGATCAACAGCAAGATTCATTCATAGGCTAAATCTTCATCCTTTACATAAATATACTGAAACGACTATAAAAGCATCACACATGCAGTACCGTCGCATATTTACGATTTCAGCTTTAGGTGTAAAACTTTCTGCGGCGTATAATATTTTAATTTTAATTTTTTCTATAATGTTATAAAGAGACGATAATCCATCCTCTCCAAGGACTCGAGAAATTATGAGTAAGTATTATTTCTTAATAATCTTGTAGTGAATTATTTTCAAAATGTTCAACCAGGAAAATCCCGTCTTGTGACAGAAAAAGGTAAACCCTAACTTTGGAAACATGTTATGTAGTAAGCTTAATGAATTAAAAGACAGCAGATTTTTGCGAAATAGCTGTAAAGCCTACAAGTATGAGTCAAAGGATTTATTGTAAATTACTGAAAATATGTGAATGATAGAACCCGTGTGATTCTTATCAAAGTGCCATGAAAATTTTTAGGAAAGAAATTGGACGATTTTTAATAAATTACTATAAAATCTTGAACAACATAAGCTCCATGATTCGTTGTAAATAACAAAAAATTTGCTAAGGATAAAAATCTATAACCTGAAGTGAGTTACGATGCGGTTTTTAAAGATAAAACCCTAAGAATTGTTATGGGAGATTAAGCACCTAAGCATAATGGCAAATCATTTTGAGATCTTAATGGACAGAAATCAAAACCTTTTTTGATATATGACAAAGAAATCTTGAAGAGTAATGCAAACGAATTTTTGTCAAAATAATGAGGCATCATATAGGACAAAAACTAAACAAAAAAAGGAAAAGGAAAACTAAACCATACAGCGATATCTTGAAGGACAGAAACCCCTAAATTTTAAAATAAAATGACAGTCAAATTCTTGAAGAATAAGAAACCCAAAATTTGTAACAAATTACTACCCAGTCTAGAGGGACAGAGACGCATAATTTTTTTTCTTTTTTTAGATTATAATATCTTGAAATAGAAACCCGTCGTTGTGTCATAGATTAACGTGAGTTCTTGGAAACTGGAAACCTCGTAGTTGGTAATTCCCTTGACTTCCGAGCCTTGCTGAGTGCTGCGACAGAAGATGTTATATTATAATAATAAAAATTTCGCGGACCAAACTTAAGAGACGGGATTAAGTCATAGACCCGTCATTCCTTATGAGGTGGATAGGTATTTCTTTTCTAGTTTTGTTGCTAGGCACACACACACACACACACACACACACACACACAGAATATGAATCACAAGATACGTGGCTGATATACAGCTATAAACTGGCTACCTGTTTGAATTGACAATTATACTGTGGCGGAAAATGTAAACTCAAGAATAAATAGTTAATGGTACTGAGAGGCAACCAAAGACATTAAAGAAACAAAGTTGTATTATCAATGAAACTGACAGAGAGAGACAGACAGACTACAGACAGAGATAAAACCTGAAAGCTTTCAATAAATTACTTTGGAATCTTGAAGCGAAATAAACAGGGAATTAGTAACAGAGTACTGTGGAAACGTATAGGACAAAAAAGTAAATACATAAATAAATAAATACGTAAAAATAATAATCCAAATATACAATGATATCTTAAAGGACAGAAACTCCTAAATTTGTATAAAATAAATTTCTATGAGAGCTTTGAAGGACATTAAACCCAACATTTTCAGCATATTACTACACAGTCTTGAACAACTGATACCCATGAATATTTGGAGAAATTACAGTGATATCTTGAGACACAGAAACCCGCAAATTTGCAGCAGACTAACGCGAATTCCTGGAAGATCAAAATCTCGCAGCTAGTAAGTCCCTTGACTTCCGAGCCTCGTGAAGTGATGGCTGCCATCACCTCTTCACTTCATACGAGGTGACAGTATAGCTGTATTTAGAGTCAGAGAGAGAGAGAGAGAGAGAGAGAGAGAGAGAGAGAGAGAATATGAATCACAGGCTGACTGTCTGAATTAGAATTGTAAACTGGGCGCTTGTTTGAAATGTCAATTATATTGAGGAGGGACAATGTGCATGCAAGAGGGAATGTTAATGGCATCGAAAAACCGACAAAGATTATTATATCCTTTATTATGATGAAAATTCCATCATGTAATATATAAAGGCTAAACTAAATATTTTGAACAAATTGTTAAGAAATCTTAAAGGATTTAATGCGAAGATTTGCAGTACATTGATGTAACCTCATAAAGAATGAGTAAAGGGTTTATTGTAAATTAGTGAAAATTCTTAAATGATGAATACACAGGATTTCTTAGAAATTGCTAGGAAATCTCAACGATTAGAAACTTAACAATTTCTAATAAATTACTGAAAAATTATGAATAAGAAAGGCCTAAAGATTAGTGAGGAATAACTGTAAAGTCATTAAGGACAAAAGTAATTACTTGTGGTAATTTACCACGAAAGTTTGAAAGATAAACCCCCAAGTTTAATTAATAAAACAGTGTATAATCTTTGAGAAAGACCAAAGCTTTAAACAAATTACTCTAAAGTCCTACAGGATAACCCGTGTAACTTTTTATTTAATTACGATAGAATCTATATTTGCCATAAACTGTGAATTTCTACCAAACCTCTGTTAAATCATGAAAGACGTAAGCAGAAAAAAGAAAACTAAAATATACAATGATACCTAGAAGGGCAGAAACCCCTAAATTTACAAAAGAAAAAAAAAAGTACTGTGCAATTTTTGAAGAGTAGTCAACCTCAAATTAAGGACAAATTACTACATAAGCTTATAGGACAGATACCCATGATTTTTTTAATTACTATGATATCTCGAAACAGGAACTGGTAATTTTGTAACAGATTAACGTGAATTCATAGAAGATGGAAACCTTGCAGCTTGGCGGACAAAGAACTTTCAGGGATACGATATATTCAACACTTTGTTTCGCGGATTTCTCCTCTGTCACAAATCGTCGCTTCTTATGTGATGAATGACTATTTTTTTTTATTTTTTTTTTTGTCATTTTTTTTTTGCAGTGAGAGAGAGAGAGAGAGAGAGAGAGAGAGAGAGAGAGAGAGAAATGAGAGTTACTCAGCCTCATCAGCTTTATGGTAATCACAGCGAGGAAGGAGAAGAGAGAGAGAGAGAGAGAGAGAGAGAGAGAGAGAAGAGAGAGAGAGATCAGCTTTAAGAATTCGTTGTAAAATGTTATGACGTTCAGAAAACGTTATCGTCTGTTACCATCACGATTATTTTTCAGTTACAAGCAAAATAATTCATGTCCTTTTTTTTATAATAGATCACTTACATTAACCGGTGATAAAACTGTTTCCAAATAAGTAAATAAATCCTCTTATATCATATATGAATAATATAATATATATATATATATATATATGATATATATATATATATATATATATATATATATATATATATATATATTATATATATATATATATATATATATTCAAATGAAAATGAAAAGATCACACATGCAATACATTCGCATATTTTTTCATTGAAGTTTTATTTTATCAGCTAATTTAAAAAAAAAAAAATTATAATCCACTCTCTCCGAAGACTATCCAAAGAATGTATGATTAAGTATTATTTGTTAATCCTCTTCTAGTGAATCATTCAGAATTCTTTACGGATAAAACCTCACCTTATGACAGATTACAGTGAAACAAAATATTTGGAATATATTACTAAGAAAACCTGTGGGATTGAAAACTCAAAAAAGTGTAATAAATTGCTGTAAAACTTGAAGAATAAGTCAAGGATCTATTGTAAATTGATGAAAAATCTTAAATGATAAAAACGCTCATAATTCCTGAGAAATTACCATGAAAACCTAAACAATAGAAACCTTACGATTTATAGAAAAAATTGCACTAAAATCTTGAATGATAAAAGTCCAAATATTAGTAGTAAATATCTGTGAAGTATTTAAGTATTAAAATCCATTATTTGTGATAATTTACACTGAGGTCTTTACAGATAAAAAAACCCTTAGATTTATATCAAGTGGGAGGAAGCACCCAAAACATTATAATGAATACCTTGGAAATCTTATAGTATACAACCTCCAAGTTTCTATATATTTTATATATATATATATATATATATATATATATATATATATATATATATATATATATATATATATATATATATATATATATATATATATATATATATATATATATATATATATATATATATATATATATATATATAATATATATATATATATATAAATTACTATGCAATTTAGTTGAGTAATAAACAGCGAATTTGTAACACAGTACAGTGAAATCGTATAGGACAAAAACATAAAGAAAGAAAACTAAAGTCCACAGTAATATCTTGAAGGACAGACTCCCCTAAAGTTTAAAATTATAATTACTGTGTGAAGTCTTTGAAGAGTAATAAACGCAAAAATTTGCACTAAATTGCTACAAAATCTTGAAGGACAGCTACCCATCACACTTTTCTGGTAAATTACAGTAATATCTTGAAACAGAAACCCGTAAATTTGTAAAAGATTAACGTAAATTCATGGAAGGTAAAAACTTCGCAGTTGGTAATTCCCCTGACTTCCGAGCTTCGTGGAGTGTTGCCACCGAAGAGTCTATAATAACATTCATGATAACAAAGACGTCGATGACCAAAAATTTCAGGGACACGATCTAGTCAGCGCTTTGCTTCACGGAACACTCACCTATCGGAACACGTGGCTTCTCGAAAGGTGAAGGAACTTTTCGTTAGCCCTGTTGCAAGGTACAAAGAGAGAGAGAGAGAGAGAGAGAGAGAGAGAGAGAGAGAGAGAGAGAGAGAGATTTACATCTTCATCTGTCTTAGGAAAAGCCATAGAGAGAGAGAGAGAGAAAGACAAAGAGAGAGTTACATCATCATCTGTTTTATGAAAACCCAGAGAGAGAGAGAGAGAGAGAGAGAGAGAGAGAGAGAGAGAGAGAGAGATTTACATCCTCATCTATTTTATGAAAACCCAGAGAGAGAGAGAGAGAGAGAGAGAGAGAGAGAGAGAGAGAGAGAGAGAGAGAGATTTACATCCTCATCTGTTTTATGAAAACCCGAGAGAGAGAGAGAGAGAGAGAGAGAGAGAGAGGAGGGGATATTTACATCCTCATCTGTTTTATGACCCAGAGAGTTAGAGAGAGAGAGAGAGATCTTACCTTACAGTTCGTTTCGGGTTGCCCCAGGTCCCTCAGTGTGAGGCACCTCTAATGTCTACCAGAGAGTTGCTAGTACATCTTCCGGTATATTTTGCATCTTCCAATCTTGGATGGTCTGGAATGCAGTTTAGATATTTGTCGAGCTTATTCTTAAACACATCTACGCTCACTTCCTGATATATCCTCAGATGAGCTGGCAACGCATTGAATAGAAACGCTGCATTATCGATGCTGGTGCGTAGTGGATTAATGTCCTGTGTGCTTTCCTTATTTTTCCTGGTATACTTTTGGGCACTATTAATCTACCTCCTGCTGCTGCTCTTTCTGTATTTTTAGTTCCATGATATTTTCTGCTATTCCTTCTATCTGTTTCTATGCCTGAATTATCATGTAGCGTTCTCTTGTCCTTTCTAGACTATATAATGTTAAGGATTGTAGTCTTTCCCAGTAGTCCAAGGTCCTTAACCTCTTCTATTCTAGCTGTAAAAGGACCTTTGTACACTCTATTTGTGCAATATACCTTTTGATAGTGTGGTACCATATCATATTGCAATATTCAAGTGGACTACGAACATATGTTTTAATAAAGCATAATCATGTGTTCAGCTTTTCTTGTTTTGAAGTGCCGTAACAACATTCCCATTTTGCTTTACATTTTGCCAACAGAATTGCTAATTTGATCATTGCATAACATGTTCCTATTCATCATCACACCAAGGTCTTTAACTGCTTCCTTATTTGTGATTGTCTCATTATTAGGTCCCCTATATGCATATATTAGCTTTCCTTCTCTGTCTCCATATTTTATTGATTCAAATTTATCAGAGTTAAATACCATCCTATTTACCTCTGCCCAATCATATACTTTGTTAAGGTCTCTTTGTAGAGCGTTCCTATCTTCATCACAAGTAATTTCTCTACTTATCCTTGTGTCATCAGCGAAACTACTCACTACCGAATCCTTAACATTACTGTCTATGTCTTCAATTATAATACAAACAGTATTGCAGCTAACACCATACTTGTGGCAACACCGGATATTACCTTGGCTTCATCCGATTTCTCATCGTTTGCAATAACTATCTGTTTTCTGTTGTGTAAAAATTCTTTAACCATCTTCCTACTTTATCCTACTATATTGTGTTTTCTAATTTTCTTTCGCTAATATATTATTGTCTACTTGTCAAAGGCTTTTGAAAAGTCTAGATAAACCACATCTGTTTCATTTCCGCTTTTCATATTTTTGAATATGTTCTCTCGGTGGACTAACAGTTGGGTTTGTGTACTTTTTCCGGGTACGAAACCATGTTGTCCTATATTAAACAAATTATTTTCTATTAAATGTTTCATAATATTTTTCTTCATTACCCTTTCATACACTTTCATAATATGTGATGTTAGACTCACAGGCCTATAATTACTGCCTCAGTCTTGATCCACTTTTGAAAGTAGGGGTGAATATATGCTAATTTGTGCTCATCATAAATCTTTTGCCTGTATCTACACTTTGTCTTAATAATATTGCAAGTGGCTTTGCGATACAATGAACTACTTTCTTTAACAAAATAGCAGGGACTCCATCAGGCCCTGCAGCAGCTCCATTTTTAATTTCA
>NC_087203.1:71911633-71922306 GCF_015104395.2 Macrobrachium nipponense | reverse complement strand
TATATTTCTTCATCCTAATTATTCATTTTGTGTCTGAATCTGCAATTTTCTCCGTATCTGCAATATCCTCTTGGATCGTAAATACAGTATTTATCTCTTGAGCTGTATCTTGGAGCTGATGCTTGGAAATTCTTTGCTGACACTCCATATCACGGTGATGGCTTGCTTTTTTCCTTCACCTCATATTCTTTGTTCCTCTCTTTATTTGTTGGATTTTATCATTTGATTGATTATTTAATTGACTTTGATTCATGGCTACAGGGTGCATATATTTACATTTTTTGTCGAACTTACCTCCTTTTCCTTCTTTTAGGTTTTTGCATATTTTTGGATGTAGATCTCTGCAATCATCCTCATAGCCGTCTAGGTATGCACATTTACCATAGATTTCATAGTTGTGACATACCTTGGGATGTTTGTAGCAACATCTTTCTCCGAATCTGCAATTCCCTCTTTTCAAAAGGTTGCAAACTTTGTCTTTTTTGTCTATTTTTTCCTCTTTCCCATCAGTGTGCAGATCTGGGTGGTAGCCTCTTCGGGATTTTATTTTGTGTTGTCATGTCGTCGTAATTTATTTCTTCATATGTATACTGCTTGATTGCCTCATATGTAGTATCAATGAGTATCTCTGCATCCATACTTTTATCTTGTTTTTTGTTTTCCTCATTTTTTTCTGTAATTTCAGTTTTGTTTACTTCTCTTCCGTTTTCCTCTTCTTCTTCTTCCTTTTCCTCTTCTTCTTCATCCTCAACTATTTGTACATTAAGTCTTGATTTACATTCTCATCTGTTTTATGAAAACCCAGAGAGAGAGAGAGAGAGAGAGAGAGAGAGAGAGAGAGAGAGAGAGAGAGAGAGAGTTATTCAGCCTTATTATCTTAATGGAAATTCTAGCAGAGAGAGAGAGAGAGAGAGAGAGAGAGAGAGAGAGAGAGAGAGACTTACTCAGCCTTATTATCTTTATGGAAATTCTAGCAGAGAGAGAGAGAGAGATTCACCTCATCTGTTTTATGAAAACCTCAAAATACGTTCAGAAAATTCTAATATCCAGTGACATCCGGTACCTTCGTGATAATTTGCCAGTTACAGTCAAAGAATGTCTTACCTCTGATAATGTATAACTTATATTGATAAAGAATAAGATCCAATTAAGGGAGAAACCTTCATATTTGAGAAAAATAAGTTCAAACGTTTATGAAAGTATCACACACGTAGTATGTACTTTAGCATATCTTTCGCTTTCAGTTTTACGTATAAAAATTTCTGCGAAACATGATTTACTTCACTATGATAAATTCTTATTTGTTTATTGTATAAAATTTTCCCAAGAAATCTTTTCTAAGTCATATTACAAAGAGCTGATAATCCATCTTCCCCAAGGACTTGCTCGAGAAATTAGGATTATTATTTCTTAATAATCTAGTATTTGATTATTTTCGAATCTTTAAGGAGAAAATCCCGTCTTGTGACAGAAAATGGTAAACCTCTATATTTGGAACATGTCATTGAGAAAGCTTAAGGGATTAAAATCCCAAAGATTTGAAATAAATTGCTGTAGAACCTTGAGGAACTCGCAAATGGGTTTATTGTAAACTAAGGAAAACCTTAAGCGATAATGAAAAAATTGCCCAGTAATGTAAAAGTGAACAGGCCAATTATTAGGTTACAAAACATAATCATTTGATTATAACCCAACAACAGAGTATATAATGCTCTAATGAATATTAGTTTTTATTTGACCGAACATCTCACCAAGCTGCGAAAAAATCTGGATAACGAATATGTCTCAGTTTGAGAACTTATGTTTGACAATCCTCAACGCGTGTTATGAAGGAAAATTGAGAATGGCTATTTTCCTTTGAGGTATTGATCGTATGGGCCATTTTTTTTTTTTTTTTTAGTTTGAATGTAATGCATAATGAAGTTGAAAACTCTTGCTAAGCAAGTCATCGTATGTTAATGAGAGGCACACAGATTTGCCAGCTTCATAAAATACGAGAGAGAGAGAGAGAGAGAGAGAGAGAGAGAGAGAGAGAGAGAGAGAGGGAGAGAGAGAGAGAGAGAGAGAGCAATAAAAGTGCTAAACACCATTGGAAGCTTTATAGGTAATTCAAATCTGCTTTCATGATACAGAAGGTGTCACATTTCAGACACGGAACTCACGGAGCACACGAAAAGACGATTTACATTGAATACGGAACTCATGAAAAAACTATTTATAATGATCACGAAGTTCACGAAAAGACAATTTACAATGAGCACGGAGCTCATGAAAAGACGATTTACAATGAACGCGGAAGTCATGAAAAGACGATTTACAATGAGCAAGGAATTCAAGAAAATACGATTTACAATGAGCACGGAACTCACGAAAAGACGATTTACAATGAACATGGAACTCACGAAAAGACAATTTACAATGAGCACGGAGCTTATGAAAAGACGATTTATAATGAGTAAGGAGCTCATAAAAAAACAAGTTACAATGAGCACAGAGCTCATGAAAAGACGATTTACAATGAGCACGGAGCTTACGAAAAAACTATTTACAATGAACACGGAATTCACGAAAAAACAATCTACAATGAACACGGAATTCACAAAAAAGACAATTACAATGAGCACGAAGCTTACAAAAAAGACTATTTACTATGAGTACAGAGCTCACGAAAAGATGATTTACAATGAACACGGAACTCATGAAAAGACAATTAATAATGAGCACGGAGTTCACGAAAAGACGATTTACAATGAGCACGGAACTCACGAAAAGACGATTTACAATGAACACGCAACCTACGAAAACACGATATACAATGAGCACGGAGCTCACGAAAAGGCGATTTACAATGAACATGCAGCTTACGAAAAGACGATATACAATGAGCACGGAGCTCATGAAAAGACGATCTACAATGAACACGAAATTCACGAAAAGTCGATTTAAAAGGAGCACGGAGCTTACGAAAAGACGATTTACAATGTGCATGGCGCTCATGAAAAGACGATTACAATGAACATGGAACTCAAGGAAAAACAATTTACAATGAATACGGAACTCGCGAAATGACGATTTATAATGAACATTTACTTAGATAATTTATACACTGATATGTCACCCTTCATGTCTGGCAAACTTCCAGACCTACAGAGGGTAAACGAGAACAAATATAGAGAGAGAGAGAGAGAGAGAGAGAGAGCTGCTTTTTATGTGCATTAATATCAAAATGTTTAATGTTATGTCTACGAGCGAATGCGCGGTCATCAAATTTTTTATTGCTAAAGATCTGAATTGCGTTAAGAATACCTTGAAAGCAAAGATGCTTCATCTTAAGTTTAATCCACTTTTCATATATATCAAATATCATATACAACGCAGAAATCGGTCTGCAATTGTTATTTAGTCAAATGCTTCTTTTACCATAACAACGAACATTCTTTAAACTTATACTATTTACCTCGCAATCGGGTGGCTGGTCGGATTAGAATTACCTCGTATATGCCAGCGCAGTCCCATAAAAAAATATAGGCGACCCGTAACTGTGGTATTATACTGGTTTCCTCTCACCTTCAGTTGCTCACTGATTTGTCTTTACAGAATGCTAAACTTTTTATCGATGATTTCTTATTTGTTTTTTCTATACTTATTGAACCTTATTTTATTTTCAATGTTACCCTTTTCGTCCTCAAGCACTAGAACTATGAACACCTACTTCGATAACTATCGCCCTCATTGTGAACCAATGAGGAGACCACCAGACCCCTCAAGGTCTGTTGCTAAGTTTCAAACCTTCTCCTTTTTGGTAAAAAAGAAAAAAAAATCCACTTCCCAACTCACCCCTTCATTTACTCCCTATTTCCCCCTGAGGGAGCCACTTACTGACCCACAGAAAAAGATTCCAATAATTGTGTACTGTACATCAAGCTTAAGAAGATCCTCCTGAAAGTGAATTTCTTCCTTAAGATATTGCATTATTATCGGAGAACAATGGCTATTTCAGTGTCCAATGCTATGAGTGAGGACGGCCGGATGGCAACAGAGCGCTAACAACCCATTATGCATTTATAGCAGACCTGAGCGTTCAATTATGCGCAATGCGCTCCTCGAATGTGGTGTTTTGGTATCAGGGAGGAAGAGGTCATGAGATTAGCAACCCCAAAACCACCCCCACCCTCCCACTCTCCCCATACATACACATGAAAAAGAAAAAAAGAATCACAGAGAATAAGAAAATTTCATACCATATTGCGTCACTCCTCAGGAGAAAGGACGCAAGTTGAATATACATAGCTACACACACACACGTGCATATATATATATATATATATATAATATATATATATATATATATATAGTATATACATATATATATATATATATATATATATATATATATATATATATATATATATATATATATTGATATATATATATGTATCTATATATATAATATATATATATATATATATAGTATATTATATATATATATAGTTAGTATATTATATGTGTATGAGTTCCACGCTGGACGAGTGGTTTTCGAGCTTGCCTGCCAATCCGGTGGTCCGAAGTTCGATTCCCTGCTCTGCCAATGCGGAATTAGAGGAATTTATTTCTGGTGATAGAAATTCATTTTTCGATATAATGTGGTTCGGATCCCACATTAAGCTGTAGGTCCCGTTGCTAGGTGACCAATTGGTTCCTAGCCACGTAAAAATATCTAATCCTTCGGGCCAGCCCTAGGAGAGCTGTTAATCAGCTCAGTGGTCTGGTTAAACTAAGATATACCTAACTTTTTTGTGTGTGTATGCATGCTTTATCTATAAAGCTCCCTATCTAAACAGAAAGAGAGAAGAGAATGTCAGCCATACAGAATGTAGTTTATGTTAAATGCAATGGAATGATGCGATGGACTTGAAAGTCTGTTTGCTCGTGTGTTATGCCACAAGCAGCGCAACAATTCTCTTTGACATTTGCTCAAAAAAACCTGAGGCTGGCGACATCACTCGTCCGTATCATTATTTTGACAGCACTCCGTGGAAACGCTTCTCTGATAGGAGAGGCTGAGAGCTTTTCCTCCGTTCTATGCAAATATTGTAAGCATCAATTCTCACTGACATGATTGGGTAATGCAAGACGAATCCTGGAATTTAGAGGATGGGTGTATATGTATCAATGTTAAGAGCGTACTTTATGTGTATGTTTGCATATAGGTGTAGGTGATCAACGCGAGCAAAATTAGATTAAGGTCACTCCACCATAACAGTTGAAAATTAGTTGAATCTGTTCAGGGTAGAAAGCACGAACTGCTGCTGTTAGGTTATGAATCTAGTATACATACATACATACATACATACATACATACATACATACATACATACATACATACATACAAACATCATCAAAACTTTCAAAGCCATGAGACGCAAATATTAGTTTTTTTTTCAGGCATGAGAGCAATTAACGCTAAATAGCACTTCCGTTTCACCTCAGCTGACAAGTCTGAATTTCAGTATCACAAAAATTCCAAAGTTTTATGTAAACAGAGAAGTTCAATGAGCAATAAGAGCCCCTTTCATGCGTGCTAAGCGCCTTAGCTCTCTTATACATGTTCTCTAGTTTTTTTTCATAACGCCCCCCCTTCTTTTTATAGTGTCACCTCCCATTCCTCCAAAACTTTTTAGGTCTTCATTTGTTCCTTTTCCGAGGCATATAAACAAGTCTAAATATTTTTTCAAACACCATCTAACAGAAAGGCTGCAGAAGGGAGTGCAGGGACAGAAAAGACCTGAAAATAGAAATAAGAAGGATATGGGATATGCCAGTGGAAATTGCACCCATAATCATAGGAACACTAGGCACGGTCCCAAGATCCCTGAAAAGGAACCTGAAAAAACTAGATGCTGGAGTAATTCCAGGACTCACGCAGAAGACTGTACTACTAGAAACAGCGCACGTAGTAAGAAAAGCGATGAACTCCTAAGGAAGCAGGATGTAACTAGGAACCCCACACTATAAAAACCAGTCAGTCGGATAGGATGACTGTGATACACGAAAAAAAAAAAAAAATAAATAATAATAATAATAATAATAATAATAATAATACGAAAGGATAATAATAATATATAAATAATAATATAATAATAATAATAATAATAATAATAATGCTACTGTCTTAAAGTTTCGCCTATCATCCTTTAATATCAAACGACTAATCCCGATACCACAGAAGTTGTTCTTTTTAACTAATTTTACCATTCACACTTGCAAATTAATCATAATTCTTTTTTGTAGAATAGCTGACTCAAAAAGTCCTTTACACTTGCTATGTTTTGTTCACCGAGAAATTAATTTGTTCCAGAACTCACAAGCTATCCTCTTTGATTCCATGCAAGCCACAAAAACAATTACACGTTCAGTTTCCCATTCTATACCTGTATCACTCGACAATTTCTAATCTTCCAGCTTCCACACGAAGATAGCACAATCTTTTAGGTTTAATGTCTTTTGAATCCGTTTTCTTTTCGCTGACTCTATTTCAGTTTATTCTGGTTCAGCTTTCTTGCAAATTTTTCTGACTGTCTTCAGTTGACACTTTCGCTGCCAAAAAATACGTTTCCACCTTCCAATAACTCACAATCATTTCTGTTACATAATGAAATAGAATTTGTATCTTTTAGTCATTCCGTTTTGAAATTATCCATCTGATTTTTTACATGCGTAAGCACAAACACACAAATACACGCACACACATGTATATATAATACAAAGTTGCAAATTGCTCACGAGCGATGGTACAAAACATTTTGCAAAGCAATGGCTAGGCATTGGTGAATATTTAATAATACAAGTTTTTTCTTCCAACAGGTTCAGTCTGTGTTGAACTTTCAAGACATAAACAACCTCTGCTATCGTGATCCGGAAGCCTGAAATGTCTAGCTACATAGGTGCCTGTTTATGCCTCTGAATTCACGTTTATACAAACTGGTGTGTCTGTGTTTTGGCGTCATACCAAAACAATGTTTTGAAGGACTATTTTTGTATGAAAGAACATACGCAAAATCATTAACGATTTCCTGCTGTTCGTTTTATAGCGGAAGAAATAGTAGTAGTCTTGGGGGACTAAAGTGATCTCCCAGAATAATTATCTATAATCATCTTACAAAACTATCCATCAGTGCCTAAACGTTTGAACTCGAAAATGATTCAACAGCCCTGTGGTTTTACGAGGTTTCATCTTCGTAATATGTTACGAACGAGAAGAACCTCTAGCAGTAAGGAGTTTTAAACCTCTATACCTGAATTCGTGATCTCAAAATGAGGGTATCAAAGTTCAAATCAAGAAGGACTTTATCCTCTTTGCAAATCAAAGAACGGCCGTCAAACGTCGGTTTGGACAAGGCAACGACCATTGGCAAGTGACCAATCGTTTTCCCATTTTGTTTTAGAATGAGCTTGATTGCTAATTATGTTTCTTATTACTCTGCGTTGTCCAATGAGTTTAAATTCTCAGAAACAAAACTGTTTTTTAACAAACCCTCTGGACACCGAGGTTTCGTTGTGGCAACTGAGATTTTTTTGTAGTGCATCCAATGCAGTGATACTTAGAAATCGGTCCAAATGTTTCTCAGTTTACAGGAGTTTGCACTCAAACAGGATTTGCCTTTTGTCTTTAACGGTGAAGATCAAGACACCTGTCAAGCGCGTGGAAAAGGCAACGAAAAAATGGCGCGAGTTTTTTCGACGAAGTCACATTCCCTTGATGAAGGAAGAACTGGGGTTTTTAGAGACTACCAGACGTAATGAGAGCATTCATACTCAACATTTGAATCATCAAGAACGTGCAGCTTTATCCGATGACCCAGGATGTCGAAAAACAGCCGATGCAATCTCGGCCTCTGTCGCAAACCGCGTCTCTGCATCCGCGCTGGGCTGCCAACTCAGAAAACCAGACGAAATGGAAGAAGAAGAAAAAGAGGGTCGAATGAAACGAGTTCTATTCCTCTACCACGCTGCTGTTGCACTCAAAGACCTCAAGAAGACTAGACAATATTCAACAAAGAGACGTCGCGTTTTGGCGAATTTCAGTTCCAGGTTTTCTGTATCCAAGTCTTCTCCTTTGTACCTGAGGCTATTTGCAGTCGTGAATGAGGACAGACGTCACCGTAGTACCGTGCCACAAGCAGAGAATGAGCTGTCAAGTCCATTCGTCCAAGACTCAAGTTCACGGGGTACGGCGACGCAGTTAGATCACCCAGAAGAAATCAAAGACCCTGCTGTGAATGTATCTTCTGGCGAGGATGAAGCGCAAAACGATTTACATCTTGAACTCGACAAGTTTATAAAAGGATCCCATGCAGGGGATCTGACTGGCAGCCCTTGCCAACGGGTGAAAAAATCCCCGATATTACCGAACACGAAACAGAGATGCCCCTTGTCTCTATACGATCCAAGAGAAGATGCCTGTAATGGGAAAGGGGTCGCCGGACAAGACTCTTACGTCCCTAGGAAGCTTTACAATAGCAGCGGAAAATGGAGCGAGTGGTGGGCGAGACTAGTGATCATGGTGGCGGTGTGGACATGCACAGGCAACTTGCAAGCAGAGGCCTACAATGAAACGAACATTTGTCAGAGAAATAACGTTAAGGCAGATCAAAGTAAGTACTATGTTACTTCTGTTTGTTTTCACAAATATGAAAGAGTATTAAAAAAGTCTCATAGTAGCGTGAGTCTTGAAATGGGGAAATAATTCCACAGTTGTGTATGTGCATATATTTAAAGATAAATGTATATGTATAAATAGCTTCTGAGAATCTGTTCGACTGAAAAAGGAAATCGAACAGATTCCCGAAAGCTATCTGCATAGATTTATCATTAAATATATGTAGTACATGTACATACATAACTGTAGGTTTGTTTCTCCAAAGAGAACATTTTTAGCGCTTTCTCTTAAACCAATAATTATGTCGTTTTAGAAGATTAGTAACTGGTTGATTTATTTCTTATGCTCGAGTGATGTGGCTGAATGTTGTAACGCTAAGGTTATATCTTCAGAGTTGGTTGTGATTACTACTAATGACCATTTCAAGATGTAAACAACTAAATCATTTACCGTCGCCAATTTTAGCAGTACTCAGTCAGTGAATCAATAAAATAGAATTCAAAGGAAGAGATGTGATCGCCTTGACCTCGCTGATCTGTGCATTCTAGAACTTGTTTGAAATTCTGTGCTCTCAAACACGTTAGTACAATAATCGGGCTTAATTTTAGAGAAAGGATCATTCCGGAACTTTATATCAAGGAGAATTCATATTATTTGTAAATGTTGCACTTGACGTCATGATCTCATGCACCTCTTTTACTGGCCTGCGTTTGTCTGGTGGATTAATAAATTATTTTGGTACATTTATTGAGTGGATAATCCGAGATGTAGTCAGAAATCGTTGATCTTTACTCCAGATACAAAAAGCAAAAATTAGGACTCTTTAGAATGTCAGTATAAATTTAAGTATTTTATAACTATAGTTATAAAACGAATATCTAAAGTAATATACCCTTAACATATTCACTGTACACTACGGTGCGCATAAGCTAGTTCACTTTAGCAAGGATACCCTTGACACTCCTGCAACCCCCAGCTATGGATTCCCCTTCTTTCATCATAAGAGTTTACAAAGTGTAATGTGCATTATGACATTACACATGGCAAAACTGAGGTCACTTTATAAGGGAACATTCGAGAACTCTCTAGTAAGACCCAGTGTGTTATAAAATACCAGGGCAAAACACCCTGTGTTGCCTTAGATAGTCTGAAGTCATATTAGACGTGCATTGTGGGAAAGGTTAGAATATGGACCCACTTTATGTAAGACGTTTTGCGAACTTACCTTTGACACCTAAGGGTTCAAGAACCCTATAGCGGGTTCACGAACCACATTGTCTTTTCGTCCTCTACCAGACGCCCACTTAATGCCCATCTGGTGCCCATCCCCCAGCGGCAAATTTGTAACCAGTGTATAGCGGATAAATATGCAAAGAACACAATAATTATAATCACTGCGATTCCAATAGAAAGAAAGCGCAGTCTATTTACTTGCAATGGAGGAATGTTGCCATCAAATTACTTGCAATAGACGGAAATTGCTATCACTTTGCAAGCAATAGAAAGAATCTGCTATTATAGTATGCCCACAATAGTATTAAACTACGGACTATTCCTTGTAAAGGAAGAAAAATTAAACCAGTTTCCTAGCAAGAGAAGTAAGATGAAACCGGTTTCCTTGCAAGAGAAGTAAAATAAAAATAAAAATTTTACAACAGAAGATAATGGCTATCAGTTTACTTACAATAGATGAAAACCACTGCCAGTTTGTTTGATTTAGTAATGAAATGCAATCAGTTTACTTGCAATGCAATAAAACTGCTCTCTTTTTCCCTTGCAACAGCCCCTTTCAGAAACCATCGTAACGAGACAAGCCATGTTTAAACACAAAGGAAATTATGACGAAAACAAACACTTTCTCTCTCTCTCTCTCTCTCTCTCTCTCTCTCTCTCTCTCTCTCTCTTTCTCCTGTGTGAGTGTATGGTCGTATGCGAGTGTGCGCTCTCGTGCGCGGATGTATGAGCATATGAAAGTTTATCAGGAATCAGGTCTTTGTTTGTCAGTCAATCTGCC
>NC_087203.1:71881633-71909133 GCF_015104395.2 Macrobrachium nipponense | reverse complement strand
AGACAACAGAATTCCTCGAGAACCTGGTGAAAAAAAAAGAAAAAAATCACGAAAGCGCTGGGCCAGATGTTAACAAATCATGGCACTTCATGTCATGAAGTCAATATCAGACACAAATACTGCGCTTGAAAAATTGCCACTTCGAGTAAATGAACAATTTTTTTGTTCCAGAACAATCTAGTTTTCTTTTCTGGTGATACATTTTCTTTGTGTTAAAGTTATCAAGGTTTTTTTTAACTACTCACCCCCCCCCCCCCCCTCTCTCTCTCTCTCCTCTCTCTCCTCTTCTCTATCTCTCTCTCTCTCTCTCTCTCTCTCTTCCTCTTCGATGCCATCAGAAAGGTTTAGCTCTTTTGCTTCACGGTGAGGTGTTATTTTTTAGTTTTATCGGTATTGTTGGTAATTTTGGTTTTTTGTCGTGACATGCCACTCAGATGTCGCGGGTTCGCGTTTCTCTCAGAGCGATGGCTCTGTATCACGATCAGTTATTGCTGCAGTGTGTGGTTGAAACATTCTTTGGAAGCTTGAATTTCTAGTCAATGGCCCCTGTGTGTTTGTTCCATGCTGCGAATAGGTTTCATCTACTGAAATAATATAACAATGAATAATAATAACTAAAATCCTGATTAACACTTCCTAACTAACCGGTATACCTGACCTCACCTAGGAAGCAGTGACCTACTATATAAGGGGTTTTCAACCTTTTCCTCCCCACGTACCCTTTCGGGTATTTGCAATGTCAGTAATGTACCCCCTTCACTTTACATTAGGTGGAAAACAAAGCCAACTCAGAAAAACTGTACAGAAGGGAAGTAAGTACATAACTCTCCTGACATAACCAATAATCTTGTAAATATAAAGAATTCCATAAAAAAGACAATTTTTATAATTATTTACCTCCATCTACGCTGTAAATTTCCAAGGTTATGGTACTGTGCTGCAGAAGCAAAATACATTATTATTACATCAGCTGCAAAGTAGTTAATGAAATGGCTGAAACTGTTTTCACTAACTATCCTAGTTTGCCAAGGAGCAGTTTTTGCTAAAGCACATTGAAGGTCGGCATCTACATTCATTCGAGTGCCCTGGATGAAAACCCCTGTATGGATAAACATATGGAAATTTGGCCCCTGTGTGTGTGACAACTTGTAAAACAGCGCCTTCGAACCCTTTTGTACTTTAAATCTGCGTATGACATCATATTATTATTATTATTATTATTTTATTATTATTATTATTATTATTATTATTATTATTATTATTATTATTATTATTTCAGTAGATGAAACCTATTCACATGGAACAAGCTGCACAGAGGCTATTGACTTAAAATTTAAAACTTCCAAAGAATATTGGTTTCAACTTTTCACCGCAGACCCAACACAGCAGCAGTAGCTCATCATGATGCAAAGCCAGTGATATTTCATGTCGCTGGGGAAGACGCGATACCGCGACATGCGAGCGGCTTGCCACGAAACTAACTATGTAGATTCACATCAAGCGTGCATCTGATGTCTAGGCCAGTCCCTTACGACGCTCCTGATTGGCTGTCGATAAGCCAATCACAGGGCTGGAAACTCTGTCTCTCGAGAGAGTTCACATAGACAGGAAGTATGATCCACCTCTTTTGAAAGCCAATCAGGAGCGTCGTAAGGGACTGGCCTAGACATCGGATGCGCGGTTGGTGTGAATCTACTATAGTAACTATATCAGCGGACCAGCTAAATGACTTCTTTACAGTTACTTTACTTAACGATTCAAGTTTTTCACTTTGCGGAACAAAACCTTGCCCTGAATGAAGACTGGAAGTAGAGAAAACAGACATTTAAGTGGTGAGCAACCCACCTTCAAGGTTTATTTTTAGCTGCTAATTTCCTCTTCCGGTCGTCTCGCAGAGTCGTACCAACGAAAACGTGTTTTCCGGTAACAAGATTTCTTCTCTTGTGTTGAATCAACTCGATCTGATAGTCACATCCCAGAAAATATATTTTTGCTTGATGGTATTTTTTTCCATGTTAAAACTTATACCTACAATTTTTTCCCCACGTCGTAGACATAGGGTAATCTGTAATCGGTGCTCCTTTTAGCTCGTTATATCTAGTGTCACCTACCCCGAGGTGCTAGTACTAAGCACCGTATGATAAATGTAAAGTAGGTGGCTGCTAAAGATATCGTTCATTAATATAATTTGTCGACCACACAGTATAGAAATGTCTGTATATAATACAGTCTTCTTCTTTCCCACCGTTATCTTTACACTAAGGGCTTGGTTGCCTGATGCGTCTTTCCTTACATCAGCCATGGTTTATTATTTGGCAAAGGGGTTTTTACGACAGCATACCCTTGCTGCCATCAACCACAAGTATTGGCGGTGGGCATAGCCTTTTGCTACAAAAGTAAGACTGAAGGCAGCAGCTGTCCTTTTAGTCGCCTTTTACGACACGCAGGACCTTCGGTGGTAGTATTCTAACACCCCTACCACAGGTGGAGCTGTATATAATACAGTACTAAGTGCTAAACACGGCGCGTCCCAAGGAGCTTCCTTCATGTTTGGTACCAGCACCTCGGAGTATAGGCGACCCGTAGATAACAAGCCAAAGTAGCACTGCTACCCTATAATCATAGGAGTTGATCAATGACTACTTTTCTCTTCCAAAATAGGCATCAGTGCATTCAATGCCCTAGGTCATAAGAACATGTGAAGATCCAGTTGGCAGGAGTTGAACGTAAAACTCTTGCCAAACTGACCTTGAATTAGTTTTTCATTGACATCATTATGATTTTGAAAATAAGTATAGAGGAGCGTTCGCGCCTGATCTCATCAATGTTTTGTACACACTGGCGTTTTAGTTTCTATTTATTTTACTTTCATATGGACGAAAAAAATTTTTTTAGCATGACCACCTGGGCCACCGACCAATGACAGTAAGTAGCTTTATAAATGGCTTTTTACTGAGGTAGGTCTGCGCGGACGCAGCAGCGATAAGGATGCAGTCGCCAACTCAGGATAAAGTGAAAACGAAGAATAAGAACGTTCCTCCATACAGGCAACACAGCATCGCGATCTGAATGTCATTTTAACTTAGTAAAATTCAACGTCTGTTTTACACGCATCACAAACTTGCAAGAGAAGGGCGTTCCGAAAACTTTGTATTGTAAGAACAGAGGTAGTTCTTTTGCTGTTCAAGTTTTGCTCTTCTACAAAATTGTAGGGGGCCTTGGGGCAGATTCTTTAAGGTCGTCATTTTGACAGCTTGCAGGATGAAATCGGTGGTTGATATTTGTTTCATCATGCGATACTTCACGAACAACAAAATTCTTTTAATATTACGAACTTGTACGAAAGAAATGGCTTTGAAGTGGGAATTATGATAAGCTTCTTCAAGTATACCAGTTATCAAAATTTAACAAGTTTATAAGAAGTGATAAAATGGGGTTGAATTTAGCTTGATTAATTTATATAATATTTAATATTAGAATTAAAGGTACCGTTATCCTTATCAAATTCGGGTTAATTTAATATAGAATTTAGGCCAAAAGGCCAAGCACTGGGACCAATAAGGTCATTCAGAGCTGAAACGGAAATGGACAGTAAAAGTTTAAAAGGTGTAACATAAGGAAAACTTCGCAATTGCACTATGAATCAGTTGTTGGGAGAGGGTGGAAAGTAAGATGAAAGAAAGAGAATACTGAAAGACCTGCGGTCTTATGTGTAAAAAAAATGAATTCTTTTTAGATATATGTTCTAGAATATCTTGTTTTAATTCAATCTTACAATTTTACCGTCTCGAAAGTGTTCCGACGTAATTTCGTGACACGTTCCCGCCTGTGAATATCACCCAGTGAGCGATAAAATGTTTCAAATATCAACGATATCGTCCGTCAGTATGAGAGAATGATAATGTTTAGTTACAGAATAGAACAGAATTAAAATAAATTGAAAACATGCACACAGACTGAGGAAAAACAACGGTGAAAATGTATTATAAAAATATGAGAAATCATTGACTAGTTCATAAATGTTTTTTTACAATCGCTAGACTAAATAGCTACCAATTTTATAAATTCTTCTAATGCCATATACCTAACATATATCAATGGTAGGTAATAGAATTACTGCATAATGAATATTCATTTTAAACATTGAATCAAAGTAACCGAAATATCTGAGATATGATGGACAGAAATGCATAGTCATTTGGAGGGAGTAGATGTTAAGTGAAAATTTGCTTTCTCCTTATATCAATTTCGACATTTCTTCTATTTGCGTTCTTCTGAAGATCAAAGAACCCCTGTCATCTGGATAATAGAATCAGTCAGATTGTGGTAACGGTTGGATTATAAACGGAGCGTTAACCCTTCGCTAAACAATCCTCTTACATCCGGTCTTGGGGTTAGCATTACGGATTAACATCTCCCCACCCACCTCTCACAAACGTTCCCAACCCCACCAAAGGATGGGTGTCTTAAAAATGCCAAAACGGTAATTTCTAGCCGGGGGTAAGCGAGCCAAAGTTCTCTGGTATCAAAGTCCAGACTGTAGGTCTAAATCTATATGGTAGAGTAACCAATTTCCCTCATATGTATAAGAGTCCTCGATGGACTGAAACTAAAATTAATAAGTATACAGCTACACCTCATGTGGTATACTGTAGGCATTACTTAAGGTTTTTTACAGCGTGACTTCGGCCCCTTGCTGCAACCACTTTCGTTTCTTTGACTGTACCTCTTTTCCTATTCTCTTTATTCCATCTTACTTTCCACCCTTTCCTAACAACTGATTCATAGTAAAACTGCAAGGTTTTTCCTCCTGTTACACCTTTCAATCTTTTACTGTCAATTTCCGTTTCAGCGCTGAGTGACCTCATTGGTCCCAGTGCTTGACCTTTGGCCTAGACTCTATATTCAATTCAGTTCAATTCAATATGGATAACTGTGCCTTTAATGGTCGTTATATTCACATTTTTCTATTGATTTATACATTACAAAATTTCATATTTTTGTTCTCTCATCATTTTCGTTCTTTTCTTGGCATTACGCCGAGACAGCTTGCAAAACAAGGTAACAGCGCATTAGATTTCTTTCATATGAATATGTGTATAATATTACAACGACTATAACTAATACCACTACTACTACTACTACTATTACTATTCGAACAGTCATCAAGCTGGAATGCCGAAACCAAGCTGTTGTTACGAGGATCAAATTGGCAATGCCACTCATGTGGGGGTTTTCAGGTCAGAGTGCCACTGGAAGAGTGTCAGTGTCAATGCAAGAATATTCAGCATATTGCAGAGCTTCAAGTGATACATCACTTCAGTCGCTTTTATTAGGTATACCTTCAACTGGTGGTTTATTAATTCAAATTCTTTTACGGGTTTATGAAACAGAGGGATTCATTATTCATTATGAACTGTGAATAATTACGGTCTATAATTATTAGTAATATATGAAGCAAAGGGTTCCGTTCTTTAAATCTGTTATTGTGCGTAAACGTTTTTGAACTCTTTCGAGGTGTTGTCGGGGGGTGGGGGGGGGGTGAGGGGGGACGAGAAGAAATTAATTATCTGTGGGTTAGCTGTTAGTAATTTGCAGTTATTCGTGATAATCCGAAGTGATGAGACGATTATGTATAATTATCCTACAGGTGTTATCATACATAATTGTCAGTTAATGTCATTTGTTACCGAGAAATTCTCTTTGCATTATTCACTAGTATCGCTTCGAATAATCAAAAGCATAATAACATTTCACAAACAGAATAATCATGCCATAGAACACAGAATCTTAATCAGAAAACCACAAGACAAGAATTTGATAATGAAAGAAAGAAAAACTAATACGAGTTATGCCAAAGAATTTAACAATACGCTATCAAAAACTTTCTCACTATTTTAGTAATAAAATGTTGAAGAGACCAATCTGTGATAATAAGAGACGGAAAATATAAACAAAGAAAACCTGTCCTAGTGTGTATGAAAGTATATTAACTCAAATGAAAAGCAAATAAGAAAAGAAATCAGAAAGAGAAACAGACAGTCACAAGCAGAAAGATATAATGCGAAAGGTACAAATAGAGAGAGAGAGAGAGAGAGAGAGAGAGAGAGAGAGCGATTCCCATGCGACTCGGTGCATGTTCCAGAACGCAGTTTCCATGCCATAGTAAAGATTACAGGGAATACAATATAAATGACGGTTTTTGGCTTATTACATTGTGCATTTGTGATGAAAATAATAATAATTATAATAACTGTTCCTTGTCCGTTATCAAGACTGCATATGATTAAGTTTTGCCTTCCCTTTCCTTTGAAAAAATTGGGAAAGGAAAACTGAATCATTAAAACCTAATAATAATAATAATAATAATAATAATAATAATAATAATAATATCCGATTGGAGCTTTCTCGTTTGTCCGTCCCGGGTGGGGGGCGGATTAGGCAGGGGATCGAGAGGGTATAGTAGAAATAGCACATCCACCCTCCTCCTGCAAGCCTGTTTGTCCGCCCGGCCGGGGGGGGGGGGGTTAGGTAGGGGATCGGGAGGTAGGGAAGATTGACAGGCAGCACCGGGTTTTAGCACAGCTATAATGGCAACAGCAACACCAAAGGCTAGGTACAGGCTACATCTGTATGCTGGTGGTGCGTTTCTAGTTAATGTGGAGAATTCATACTGAAATTTGATTGGCTGTTAGGTCGGTATTCAGCCTTTCTCGGAATCTCACTGGCTTTCGTGCCGTTTACAATTAGTAGGATTGTGTCAGAAAGTAAAGGGAGCTGGTATAATCCCCACTGGCGCTGGTGAGCCCGCTTTTACCTGTAGGAAAATAATCGTAATATTTTTACATGGAGAGAAATCTCTTTTGGTATTTCAGCTGTAGTAAGGTCATTAAAGATTAACAACAGGAATAAACAAGTACAAAATGCACCTAAGATTTCTGTACAGCGATGAGTCGCGGAACCTGAAACTTTCAGCCACGGTCCGCTGGTAGCCTGTCCTACAGGGCTGCCAGACGCAGGTTCATGGCTAACTTTAACCTCAAATAAAATCAGTACTACTAAAGATGGAAGGCTGCAATTTGCTACGTCTGATGATTTGCAGCCCTCTAGCCTTGGTAATTTTCAAGATCTGAGGGCGGACAGAAAAAGTGCAGACGGATAGTAGACGAAGCCATCTCAATAGTTTCCTTTTACAAAAAACTAAAAGTTTACAAGTCATTAGCATATGACGCTTGACGCTAGGAATTCTAGCAACTAATTCACGTAATTACAAAGCGGTATGCTGTGTTTGCTAACTTTGTTATGACACTTGCAACAGTAATTGTAACATTGTTATACAGCGAATATAAAGGAAAAAAGCTTTATTTAAAGAACAGCATAAAATGTCGTGGCTCTTTACATAGCTCGTAATATCACGAGCGGATAGACGATAAAGTGAAATTTGTTTAAGGTCATGGAAGCCGCAGTCAAAACAGCTCTCCTCTCTCTCTCTCTCTCTCTCTCTCTCTCTCTCTCTCGTTAAATGCTTTCACTCAAAAGACATTTGCTTGTAGAATACAGCTTATGTATACACTTTCTCTCCCTTTCGCTGTCTCTCTTTTACCCATCCCCATCCCCATTCTCTCTCTCTCTCTCTCTCTCTCTCTTTAGATGCTCCACTCAAAAGCTATTTGTGGACGATTGCCTCTCTCTCTCTCTCTCTCTTCTTAAATACTCCCGCTCAAAATCTATTTGTGTACGACCGACATATTCTCTCTCTCTCTCTCTCTCTCTCTCTCTCTCTCTCTCTCTCTCTTTAGATGCTCCCACTCAAAAGCTATTTGTGGACGATCGCCTCTCTCTCTCCTCTCTCTCTCTCTCTCTCTCTCTTCTTAAATAACTCCCCGCTCAAAAGCCTATTTGTGACGAACCGACTTAATATTTAGTTCTCTTCATCTCTCTCATCCATTCTTCTCTCTCTCTCTCCCTCCATCTCTTCTCTCTCTCCTCCCTCTTTAGATGCTCCACTCAAAAAGCTAATTGTGGACGAAATCGCCTCTATCTCTCCTCCTCTGCTCCTCATCTCTTCTCCCTCATCTCTCTCTCTCTCTCTCTCTCTCTCTCTCTCTCTTCTTAAATACTCCAGCTCAAAAGCTATTTGTGGATGACTAACATATTCTCTCTCTCTCTCTCTCTCTCTCTCTCTTAGAGCTTTACGAATCGTAGGAGAAACAGCAGACTGGGCCGAAAACTGGCTAACTTATAGAAAACAGAGTCGTAATAAATGGTGAAGAATCAGAGAGGGGGGAGATGTAGCAAGCGGAGTTTCCCAGGGATCTGTCCTTGGCCTGCTCTTCTTTTGATTTACATTAATGACATTGATATAGGCTTAATTAGCAGGATAAACAAATTTGCAGATGACACCAAACTAGGTGTAAATGCAGCAGACCCAGATGCAGTGGAAAGTTTAAGAAATGATCTAATGAAAATAGGAGAGTGGTAAAAAAAATGGCAAATGCCTTTTAACGTAGGTAAGTGTAAAGTGCTACAAATAAGAACAAACAACCCTCATGCCAGGTACATGCTGCTTGGGAATGACATAAATAGTGTAGAACAAAAGGAAGACCTTAGAGTCATTATTACCAAGGATTAAAAATCCACAAAACAGTTCATAAAAGCAGAAAAGAAGGCACAGAATCTAGTGGGATACATAAAGAGGCAGTTCAAATACAGAAACAAGGAAACTGTGCTGCAGCTTTGCACATCAATAGTTAGACTCCATCTTGAATATGCAGTACAGATTTGGTCATCAACATTAAGAAAAGACATAATTAGATTAGGAGTACAGGCAAGAGCCACAAAGTTAATTCCATCCATCAGGCAAATAGGTTACCGAAGACGACTAAAGAGCCTGAACATGTATGACTTAGAAACACGACGACTGCGAGGACAACTAATAGAAACATTTAAAATACTGAAAGGCATAACAAAAGTAGACGGTAACCTTTTTACATTAAACGAAACCCAGACAAGAAATAATGGATGGAAACTAGAACTGCAGAAATACAATACATCCCATTGTGGGAACTTCTTTACATACAAGATATGTGAGACGTGAAATAAACTGCCACCAGAAGTTGTAAACAGCAACAGTGTGGAAGAGTTTAAAAGAAAGTTAGACAAAATCATTAGGACACTGTGAATGCACAGTAAAACCTGCTCCTACAGATAAGTGAGCACTCGATGTCTCTTCGGATGGACTAACAAGTCTTTGAGACATCCTAATCCTTGTAACTCCTTATAGCACGCACTCACTCTCTCTCTCTCTCTCTCTCTCTTTTAAATGCTCCCGCTCAAAACCTATTTGTGGACGATCGCCACATTCTCTCTCTCTCTCGTTAAATTCTTAACTCAAAGAGATATTGCTTGTAGTGAACCGCTAACGCACTCTTATTTTTTTTTTTTCTCTCTCTCTCTCTCTCTCTCTCTCTCTTCCTCTATTGCTCTACCCGCGTGAAAACTCTTGCATTGCCATGCATGGCGGGCTCAGTCTTGCACGACGTTCTCAGTCCGTCTGAGGGAGCTCCTGTATTACTGTCATTAGCCTCAACACAGTCTCCCCACGTCGGATGCGAAGAGGACATCTCGACTGCGCGTAATAATCCCCCTCGGCTGAAGGTCGGTCCAGTTTGAGGTAGGTAGGTAATCGCTTTTGCGACTCTTGAACCTCTGAAAGGTGATAGAGCTTCTCACTCATACATATATAGTATATGTATAATATATATATATATATATATATATATATATATATATATATATAGATATATATATATATATAGAATATAGATATATATATCTATAGAATATATAAGATATATATATATAGATATATATATAATAATTATATCATATATATATATAGATATATATATCTATATTATATATATATCTATATATAATATCTATATATATATATATATATATATATATATATATCTATATATATCTATATATATATCTAATATCTTATCGTATATATAATATATATATATATAATTATATATATATATATATATATATATATACATATATATATACATAATATTATCTATTAATTATATACATATATATATAGTAGTTAATAATATATATTTATATATAATATTAATATTAATATATATATATAATATTATGTGTATATATTGTACATATAATACCATATATTATATTTTTTGTATATAATATATTATTATTTATAATTATATATTATATATATAATATTGTTTTTATATTATATATATATACTTATTATAATATAATATATATATAATAATATTATTAGATTAGATATATAATATATTATATAATATATTATATATATTTTTTAGGTATTTTAATTAATTATATAATATATATTATATTTAATTTATTATATATATATAATATTTTTCATATTTATCTATCAAATTTTCTTGACCCCCTATGGTTTATTAAAGAACACCATGTAGCATAGCCTCTCTCTCTCTCTCTCTCTCTCTCTCTCTCTCTCTCTCTCTCTCTCTCTCTCTCTCTCTCTCTCTCTCTCTCTCCTCTGCTTCTTATTTCTTTGTCTTTGATAGTGAATTTGTTGAAACAATAACAAACTATAATGAATAATCAACAAAGTGATGTAGCAAGGCGTGACGAAATGCTATACCTCGGTGTTCATTCCTCTGCAAAAACTAAAAGGGGTAGAGAGAGAGAGAGAGAGAGAGACAATATGGGTCAGCTGCGAATTCAGCAGTCCAAACAGGGTTATATTTATTATCATATTTAGGCCGACCGATACAACCGGCGTTTTGAAGTCTTTGATGTATTTCATGGCTCTGTTTCCTCCGAACCTTATCAAAAATACGATGAATACAATAAATCTTATTCGTCTTCTTTTCTCTTATTGACGAATACTGATCACCTTCATTCCGGAGAGCGGCTGTCTTTTCAAATTACCTTTCGTGAGGGCCAACACGCTCTTTTAGGCAGTGCAACTTTATGCCGCTTCAAGTATCTCACGACAGATCTATTCGGCAACTCGGGGAGTGGGACCTTATAAAGGGGTCGCGCAATAAGGCCTTGCAGTGCAACTTTGTTATGTTTCTTCATGGCTCCCTAAGGTTTTTGCTCAATAAACCTCCACACTGGCTATTCATGAATGAACGTCCTGTGATACTTTCTTATTGTTATTTTTCTTCGTGCCGGGACTAGATAAGGGCATTGGGTTGGGAGTCCCATTGCTTAATGCATATAAAGACTAATGATAACAGTTTATTTTGACAATACTTTCCGCACTACTTTCATTAAGTAAAGGAGATCCACCTGCTTACGGCAACGGGTTATTTCAACATTTGTGTTTCTGTCACTGTCCTTTTGATAATAAGAAGAATAAGTCATTATCATCGTCATCATCACAACTGAGGTAATTATTTCTAAATTCATATCTAAGGGCAATAAATTTTCATGTGTTATCTTTTCTTAAATTAATGATGATGCTAACCTTCCAGTAAAAATAATAATAATGGAAGTAATCACTACCAGAGCGATGATGATGATTCGTCGAAATGCTCTAAAAAAAAAAAAAAAAAAAAAAAAAAAAAAAAAAAAACAAAAAAAAAAAAAAAAAAAAAAAAAAAAAAAAAACTGTCGTTACTCTCCAATGAACGTTGTTAATATTAACAAAGAATGTCCTTAAAAATGAGCATTTTAACATTAACAATCACCAAAATGAACTTACCTGATGACCATAATGATTCGCTTATGATTCCTTCACAAAAGAGAGAAAGGAACCAATAACTGATTCGCAAGTCATCGATTTTGAAGACTACTGATCCATTGGCCCAGTTAAACCTCCATTTATATTTTTCGGTGAGCTGGAATGGGCTCTCTGGACACCACGTTTCGCTGATGCGTCAGGAAAACTTGGCCACCGAAATGACACGGTCGTCATTTGGGCTTTGCAGTTTTCTGTAAAAGAAAAGTATTGTGCCGGCTTTGTCTGTCCGTCCGCACTTTTGATCATCCACCCTCCAATCATCAAACATACCAAAATTACAATCCTATAGACTCAGTAGTTTTTATTTTATTTGAGGTTAAAATTAGCCATGGATTGTACATCTGGCAGCGCTTCCCGGAGGCAAGGAACGCACCCTCACTCTACAGCATTTGGTGACCAACTGAAGCGTTACCAGTCATAGTTGATGGTTATATACACCATTATGCTTTGTACAGAAAGCGTGATTGTGCCGAAGAAAATTCGGCGCATTTTTTACTTGTTTGTTCTTGTACTTTCTTAGGTCGAATGCTAAATGCTGGGGTGAGAGACAGAGAGATTAACAGACTAACTGACAAATAGAGACAGAAATTAAATTTTCAGAAATGGAGTGGGACGCATTGTCACAGACATGCTTACAACACTCGATAGCAAGACAGGCAAAGAGGACAAAGAGACAGGAAGAAAGCGAAGAAGAGCTCTCTGGTCTCGCCAGATGGGGTCCTCATATCTCATAAAACCCGCCAATTGAAATTTCAGAAACCTAAAAGGAAATGAGGAGGTGGGATGATATTTGCAAGTAATGGGGATTTGAAAAAAAAGTAGAATATTTTTCTCGATCAAGTAAAACGGCAGGGAATCGTATTCAGAATTATTATGGACAATGGAATGTTATCTTACATTTTTTTTAACCGACGTTGGGTGATCATAGGAAAAATAGCAAAAACCAATTATTACACTCAAAGAAGTTTTGATTACGGAATATATATGAATAAAAAACGTATGTCTGATTTACTAATATAAAATGTCCCTTCTATAACCGGTGTTTCAGCAATTACAGATTATTAAGTAGAATGAACCTCCTTAAATCCATGAAATGAATGAAGACCAAGTAAAAACGATAAAAAAAGGAAATTGGCCGGTTTAGGTACACTCGGCAAGACAGAAATAACGAAGACACTAGGAGCCACTTTCAAGTGAAATATAGCACGAACCTGAGTGCCTCTACTGGAAGGATCCCCTTACAGCTTCCAGGAAGAACTCCCATTGGACAGTAGGCGTAATGAGTTCCGCTTGACTCTCAAACGTGTAACTGGAGGAGACCAAGAAGTATATAACTAAAAATCTGTAGATATATTATATTATATATATATAGATAGTATATATATATATATATATATAGGATATATATATATATATATATATATATATATATATATATATATATATATATATATCTATATTAAAAATTTAATTTTTTTTTTGAATTATATATATATATGATATATATTATATATATAATATATATATATTTATAGATATATCTATTTATATATATATATAATATATATATACTATATATATATAGATTATATATTTATATTATTTATATATATATATATATATATATATATATATATAGATATTATATATATAGAGGTATAGATCTATACTAATATATATATTATATTATATATATATTATATCTATATATATATATATGTTATTATACTATATCTATAAAAAAAAAATATATATCTATACTATATATATATGTATATCTATCTATATTTAATATATATTTAGATATATATTTAGATATATATAATACTATATATATATATATATATATATATATATAAAGAATATATATATATATTATATATATATATATATATATCGATATATATCTATAATATATATATATATATATATATAAATAATATGAATTTTTATCACATCACCGTGATTCATATACATGCATTAATGTAGAAATGTCCTTTGATATTTAATTCGCTCCACCTCGGAATAAAAGTATTTTCATATATGTTAACCGAAGGGGGATTTTTTAGTTGATAATAATTTCGTCCTCTCATGGAATTGAACCAGTGTACAGAGGAGAAATCAGGACTTCAGTCGATAAAGTCACTGAAATCTGATTTCTCCTCTGTGCGTTGGTTCGAATCCATGAGAGGACGAAATTATTATCAACTAAAAAGTTCCCCTTCGGTTAACATGCTTATATGAAAATATATTAATCCGAGGTAGAGAAGATTTGATATTAAAGGACATTTGTAGCTTAATGCGTATATATAGCTATATATATATATATATATATATATCTATATATATATATATAATATATATATATATATATATATATATATATTGTTACAGCCAGTGAGAGGTCCGCTTCAGGTTCGATATTATGATAAACAAAAAAGGATTTAACACCAACAGTTGAAACTGGGGTTACGAATATAGAAAGATACGCAATCACACAAAGGTTTATTTACAAGCTTACTAACAAAGATAAATTCAAAAAGGTATCTCCTATTTACATAAAAAGGCAAAATCTTACAATGCGTGAACTGGGGGAACAGTGAGGAAATGTTAATACTTGCCGGCAAGTTTCAACTGACAGGAAATTAATGCTCGAAGCGATGGCTTCACAAAAGGAGAACCATACTTCAGACGTCTTCTTGACACCGTATTGCAGAAAACAATGTCTACTCTTGATATTTAAAGGGCAGGAACTCCCCAAAACCTCTTGTAGAACGTTTCTTTTCCGGACGACTTGACCAGAATCCGATCAAACTCACGATCCCCTTTTTCTCTCTGATCCTTCGTCATTCTTCTCTTATCTCTCTCTGGAGATCTCTGCTGCTGATCTCTCACTGATAATCTGACCTGTGGCTCTTACTGATGATCTCTTACTCTGATCTCTCCTACTCCGTCAGTCGTATTTATATGGTGACCTGGGGGCGGGGCCTACACCGAACGTCACAGACTCCCGAGATTACGGGAACGATTTAGAAGAATCTAGATGAAGCATTGCATCAGAAATCGCGGCGTTCCTCACGTCACGTCGGCGCCTGTCAAGTTCCACAACACTCCTGCCGATTCTAGAACCATCATGAGAACAGGCACCTCCAACACATGCGCGAATGCCTCCTTGCTGCAGAACTTCTCGAAGATGCGTTTTCCTTTCCTTTATCTTTCTTTGCTATAAAGCAATTACCATGACATATATATATATATATATATATATATATATATATATATATATATATATATATATATATGCTATATATATATATATATATATATATATATATATATATATATATGTATATGTGTGTGTGCGTGTGTGTGTGTGTGTGTGTATATATATATATATTTTTTTTTTGTAGCGTAGGAACCGAGATCTAGAATTAAGGCAAAGAACTGATCATACCGGTGGATTTTTCATTGTGCGACAACCACGTAGATTCTATGGATTGAAAGATCTAGTATTGTTTTCCCAAGTATCATTAGCCCCTTCTGCCGTATGCAAGGGGTGTGAGACACTCAGCTTATTATTAAAATTTTATTACGGGGAAAGCTACAAACAAGTAACAAAATGAGAGGAAGTTTCTTCGGTGCAATCGGGTATTCTGTACAGAGTATGACCAATGCCACTGAAAATAGATATATTCTTCAGTGGCCTCGGTATAACGTTTTATGAGCCGCGACTCATGAAACGTTAACTACGGCCCGGAGGTGCCCTCTCTCTCTCTCTCTCTCTCTCTCTCTCTATATATATATATATATATATATATATATCTTATATAATATATATATATATATATATATGTTTTGTGTGTGTGTGTGTGTGTGTGTGTGTGTATGTGTATAGTTAACGTTTCATGGGTCACGACTCATAAAACGTTATACCGAGACCACTGAAAAATATATCTATTTTCAGTGGCACTGATCTTACGCTGAACAGAAAACTCAATTGCACCCAAGATACTCCCACTCATTTTTTACTTATTTGTATTGTTCTCAGTAAGATTTTTATATAAACACAAACAAAATTTATCCGGGGCAGAAGTTCAGTGTTTGGTTCCTTTCGGGAAATAACACGAAATATCCCGAAAGTGTCAACGAATATGCGAATGTGTTCCACGATCACAATTACATACGTGACGTCCTTCTACTTCACTATGGTTGGAAAATGATCTCGGCCGAACAGTGTGAGAGGTAACACGCAATCACGATTTACTACAGAGAAACCTCTAATTGTAGCTGCTCATGTCACGGGACAAAACCTAAAATGACCTATTGAACGCATATTGTTACTGCCCTTTGATTAGTTTTTTTTCTTCTTCTTTTTTTCTTTTCGACAAGAGAAATCCATACCTTACCGTACTTACCTTTACCAGCAATACCTTCGTGAACAGGTGAATGTACTGTGAGTGCGTTTCTATCGAAGTTTAGAATAAGTGTTTGAGGTACCTGGGTAATGATGATGATAATGGCTAAGGCTGAATTCTTCTCTCTCTCTCTCTCTCTCTCTCTCTCTCTCTCTCTCTACAAGTGATGATTGCAATATGACGACTATAAAGAAATGCATTCCTACAGAAGTTTGGTGAAAGGAACTAGGTTTCATTTAGAAATAAATTTCAAATAAAAAAAAATCACACTTTGATATTATGAGCTGAAATAAAATGATGACGTCTTCGTGAACTACAGAGCTTATATACCACCTAACGGAAAAGGGGCCTTCAGTTAGTTTAGAAGTCTAATGATGTAAATAATAAAGTACAGAAAAGAAAAATTGTCGTTCATTAAAAAATTAGTTAGAAGCAAATTCATGTGACTCCCCTAATAACAGTGATCAAATATGACGTGACAGAAACAGATTTATTTTCCAGAGGTCTGTTGCATTGTGATAAACTCTAGGAAATCTAATTATTTGATTAATCAAGGATTATTGAAGGGTATTCTTCGGCTCGGTATGAACTCGATTTTCTTTTTAAATATACGAGATTGAAAAAGACTGTTCGAACGTTAAGCACTACAACTGCAGTAAATGTAAAAAATTTTATACAAAGAGAAAGTATCCCCTTCAGTGATAAAAGGTGATAAAAAAAATAAATTGAAAAATATGTTTAGCGTTCTTTGAGAATGGGCAGAAATGGGCCTCCTCAGAAATTGATTGAAAGGAAAAGAAGGAAAAGAAAAAAGAAGGAAAATAAGTAAAACAAAATTCTTCGAGATTGCATAAAAAAGTATCTCTTCCAACATTATCTGAAAAAGTAACGGGCTAAGTATTTTTTTTGGTAATTTACAGAACGAGAAAAATTAAAAATAAATAATTTAATTTCTTTGACGATTAGACACCCACAGGATCTTTTTTTTATTGAAGGAAGCTAGATTGTATAAAAAAATACACGTATCTGTAGATACAGGGTTTTCTCGAAAATAAAATTATTGAACGACCCTGAATTAGACATGAATGAATAATAGAGAGGGAGGTTCTCTTCGGTAACTGGAGAGAAAGGGGCCCTTTGCCTCTCTGCGAAAAGATATTCAATTTGAAATCTAGAATGAATCAATAAAAACATTTCTTATAAAACTGGACAGAAAAATGTTATTTTAAGCATTCAGGGATGATATTCATATGCGCTGGGTCTGAAATTATGTGATGTTCTCGAACCTTGAAATAAAAGGCTTTCATTTTAGAAACACTACTATAAATTTGTGAAAAAAATGTATATAAAACGACGACCATATATAATCTTTTTGGGAATTTTCACGTGAGGGAGAATAATTTTGAGAAGGTTGTTTATTTTCGTATTTTTATGAAATTCGTAGTAAGATACGAATTTCATATAAAAGAAAGAAGGTCCAAAAGTCTGGTGTTCCTGCGCTATATGATATTTTGTAGATAAAATTATTTATCTTTAAGGTACCCAAGATTCATTAGGAAGGTAATCGTTACGAGAAAATGCTATACGTTGTACTTTCTCTCACACTAATGATCGCTTGAGGACTGTACTTGCCCATGAACAAAAAGTTACTGAGCTCAACTGATGAAAGATTTTCCCATTGGTACGTTTTACATTCGTTCAAACGTGGTTCTAAAAAGGAACAATGATAGAATAAATGATAGAATAAGATAATCTGCTCTCTCTGTACCAAAATCATTTCTTAGCAAAAAGACACCACTCGATGGCTGAGCCCATAGCAACTAAATCATTTTTAGAGAAAACGTATTTTAATCAAATCCTTCTATAAAACTTAATTTAGATTAATATTGAGATATGAATATAAATACCTTGCTGCTTATGAAACTGATAATTATGTCATTACCTTAATGATACACTGCTCTGGTTTTGCAAACGAGTGTTCTTCAACATATTGCCAAGGGGAGGTGATAATTAACTGTTCATTTACAGACTCAGCATCGGTCGAGGAAGCAATGAGCGTCAGATGAACCAGTTAGGCAGATGCTATATATATATATATATATATATATATATATATATATATATATATATATATATATATATATATATACATGTGTGTGTATGTATGTAATATTATATAAAGATATATATATATATACTATATATCATATATATATATATATATATATATATATATATATATATATATATATATAAATTAAGAATTTTAACGCGGCGTCGTTAAAGTTTTATGGGTCGCGGCTCATACAGCATTATACCGAGACCACTGAAGGATAGATCTATTTTCAGTGGCCTTCATCCTACACTGTGCAGAAAACTCGATTGAACCGAAGAAACTTCCTCTCATTTTGTTACTTGTTTGTAGCGTTCCCAGCAATAGAATTTTAATTATAAGCGTGTGTCTCACAACCCTTGCATGCGGTATAAAGAGCTAATGATACTTGTGAAACTATACTAGATCTTTCAATCCATAGAATTTACGTGGTCGTCACAAAATCAAGAGTCCACCGGTATGATCAGTTTTCTCTGCCTAATTCAGTACCTCAAGATTCACCGAACCTGTTCTGTCTCAACGATTGACTTGTTCTTCTTTCGCAAGATTTCCGTATCTCAGGGCTGGACTCTTTTGGAGGACCTAGATCTCGGTTCCTATGCAAAGTTTATATATAGATATATATATATATATATATATATATATATATATATATATATATATATATATATACATCGAGCTACAAATGTATTTTAAAATCTAATTCGCTCTACCTCGGAATTAATATATTGTTCTATATTAATTCCGACGTAGAGCGAATGAGACGTTAAAGGAATTTGTAGCTCGATGTATGTATATGAATCACGGTAATGTGATATGACTCATATATATACATATATATATATTATATTTATATATATATATATATATATATATATATATATATATATATATATATATATATATATATATATATATATAATATATAAATAGGATGGAGAAAAGCCAGCGTAGCATTATACATTTATTTTCCAAATTTTCGAGACTTTGGGTCTCATCATCAGGGCTGTAAAATATACAAAATATACAAATTAAAAAGACTCAGTATTAATATCAATAAAAATGGAACAACATAAAAGTTAAATATAATAATTTAAAAAATGAACTAAAAAAATACATTTAAAAAACTAATTAAAAAGAGAAGAATGCGTAAGTTAGTACCTATCTCTATGGAGTTAAAAACTGAGTGACGTTCTCTGTTTGGAAAGGAGAACGTAAACTATGCTATAAATAGAACCGTGGAAGAAGTCTGACCATTTAATGGGGGCACAAGCTGTTTGATTGTTAACGATTCCAAAACAGAGAGAGAATAGTCACTGGGCGCTTGGGTGACAATGCGAAAATCCTTATATGAAAATGATGTTTTACATATATTACAATATTCTCATATGTTGGAGAATTCTTTCGTTTTCAAAGTACATCCAGTACGGTGACTGACTCCGAGATGAGAATCGATTCTGACTTTGAGCAATATATATATATATATATATATATATATATATATATATAGATATATATATATATATATATATATATATAAATATATATATATATATATATATATATATATATATATATATATATATATATATATATATATATATATATATATATATATATATATATATGGTTAACGTGTCATGGGTCACGACTCATAAAATGTTATACCGAGACCACTGAAAGATATATCTATTTTCAGTGGCATTAATCGTACGCTGAACAGAAAACTGAATTACTCCCAAGAAATTCCCACTCACTTTTTACTTATTTGTATTGTTCCCAGTAAGATTTTTATATACACACAAAAAATTTATTCAGGACAGAAGTTCAATGGTTGGTTCCAATCGGGAAATAACACGAAATATTCCGAAAGTGTCAACGAATGTGCGAACGTGTTCCTCAAGTATATACGTGACGTCCTTGTACTTCGCTATGGTTGGAAAATGATCTCGGCCGAAAAGTGCGAGAGGTAACACGCAATCACGATTTACTACAGAGAAACCTCTAATTGTACGTGTACAGCCAGCAACAAAACCGGTGTCGCCCCGCTAAGCCTGGCTCGGAGAGCTCATGCTTTTCTTGCCCTGAAAGGTGGCCCTCATTCAAACAACTAGTAGATAGTTAGAATGGTTCGAATTGGAGCAGGAAGGAAATTGCGGTAATCAAGCAAACAAATACAATAATGAATTAAATGTATATGGACAAAAGAGAGAGAGAGAGAGAGAGAGAGAGAGAGAGAGAAGAGTGAGTACGAGGAAAGGTAACGAACATAGAGAGAGAGAGAGAGAGTGAGAGAGAGAGAATTTTATTCCTTTTCAGTTATTAATTTGATGGATATATTCGAGACTTTGTCGGTGTTCCCCCTCCAAGCTATTCAAGAAACCTATTACTTTCGATATCTCCTGTTCATTCCGTCTTTTACAAATCAATATTTTCATTTTTGGTAATGAAATCATTGTAAACATTTTGAAAATATAATGGAGTATGAAATACTGTCATCTGAGTATTCTTTTAGATCCAAAAAATATCCAGCAGAACGATCTCATAATAACTGTTACGACCTCTAAACGCTGAACATGAGGAGGTGCGGCGGTAGAAGGAAATAACAAGGTTGGGGTTAAAGGTGATGGGGACAGGTGATATTGGGTGACCTTAACGTAATGCTTGACGGGGGTCGCTTATCAACATTTATAAGGTGGTGATAGTAATGCCTTTACTAATAACAGTTAATATCAGTAATTCAAACTCGCCATGATGACTGGCACATTGGGTTATAGGGTTACTGAGATCATCATTGTATATTTGGTTAATGTCTATTACTATTGTTTACGTTATGAATCCTGGTCCCACGAGGTAACGAGCTACACACAGCCATGGACGATCTGTATAACTCTAGTGGTCTCAACAGTCGTGTGTTTGCAGCCTTAGTGGAGGTTTATTTGGTAATTACCATTATTTACACTTAGGTACGTGTTAGTCGCGATCGTTGTGTTTATCTACGTTTGGAATAACTGTTATAATATATAATAATGTTGTGCACTATAATCTATATATTATATAATTATCTATGGCAATGTTTGTAGGGATGGCAGCGGCAAACAAAGAACTCTGTTGAGCATATACCTCAAAGTCTGCAAATACACGACTGTCAAGACCACTGGCATTATTCAGATCACCCATAGCTGTGTGTAGCACGTTATGTCGTGGGAGAACCAGGTCTATAGACTGTCACCTAATATTCTGAGACACTACATAATGTTAAAAGTATACGGTTTTGCAACTCCTACATCCTTTATACTGCACCATCATTATATTAATGCACCGATGCACATATTCACTGCATTTTATTTCATAATCTATTTTCACCAAGAGGTTCGGAAACAATTTAATAAATATAATATAATATAAGAAATATAGCAAATTATAATGCTTTCTGTAAGTAACCTAGATGGTTGCGAGGGGTGGAGCCAATTGTCCCATCACACTCAAATACTGGTAACTCAACTAAGTTATGCCATAAATACAAATCATGTAGTACTAGATCATCACATACAGTAATGTGCTCTTAGCATAGATTAATTAATAAAATAATAACCTTGCAAAACGGATGCTTCCACGACTCATACAACCCACGGCTACAAAACCTGGTGTGTAATATCTTTGTGACTAGATTCGTATAATATTGGCAATACAGGTAAATATAGTCCAGTCAATCTAGACAAAAATAAATGCAGCCAAGCACAAGTTTGTAGAGTAGTCATTTACGGTTTTGTGATCTTTGGCTACTTCCAAATAACATATCAAACGTTTACCATTTTTCAAATAGTGGATCCAGGTGATATAAGACGGAGGACAGAACACCAGAGAGAGAGAGAGAGAGAGAGAGAGAGAGAGAGAGAGAATACAGCTGCTTATAGGATAATGAAAAAGAAGGATATATCCGTCTGAATAGTATAATATGAATAGTCAATTCAACCATATTGAGGTGATATAAGACGGAGGACAGAACGCCAGAGAGAGAGAGAGAGAGAGAGAGAGAGAGAGAGAGAATACAGCTGCTTATAGGATAATGAAAAAGAAGGATATATCCGTCTGAATAGTATTAATATGAATAGTCAATTCCAACAATATTGAAGTTTTTTTTTTTATATAGATAATATGAAAACGATTTAAAACAATACAATGCGATAAGATTTCATAATAATCATTTTCCAAAATTTATACGATAACATATTTCTTACAGAAGAAGGTCTCGAATATATCCATCAAATTAATAACTGAACACGAATAAAATCTCTCTCTCTCTCTCTCTCTCTCTCTCTCTCTCTCTCTCTCTCTCTCCACAAACTGTATGTATTTCGTTCGTTACCTTTCCTCGTACTCTCTCTCTCTCTCTTTCTCGCAATTCTTCTCTCTTCTTCTCTCTCTCTCTCTCTCTCTCTCTCTCTCTCTCTCTCTCTCTCTCTTTTGTCCATATATATTTAATTCATTATTGTATTTCTTTGCCTGATTACCGTAATTACCTTCCTGCTCCCATTTGAACCATTCTTACTATCTACTGGTTGTTTGAACGAAGGCCACCTTTCAGGGCAAGAAGGGCATGAGCTCTCCGAGCCAGGCTTAGCGGGGTGACACCGGTTTTGTTGCTGGCTGTACCTGCTCATGTCACGGGACAAAACCTAAAATGACCTATCGAACGCATATCGTTACTGCCCTTTGATTAGGGTTTTTTCTTCTCCTTCTTTTTTCTTTTCGACAAGAGTAATCCATACCTTACCGTACTTACCTTTACCTCCAATACCTTCGTGCACAGGTGAATATACTGTGAGTGCGTTTCTATCGAAGTTTAGAATATAAGTGTTGTGTTACCTGGGTAATGATGATGATAATGGGTAACGTAAAATTCTTCTCTCTCTCTCTCTCTCTACAAGTGGTGATCTCTCTCTCTCTCTCTCTCTCTCTCTCTCTCTCTCTCTCTCTCTCTCTCTCTCTACAAGTGGTGATTGCAATTTGACGACTTTAAAGAAATGCATTCCTTCGGAAGTTTGGTGAGAGGAACTAGGTTTTATTTAAAAATATATTTGAAAAAAAAAATTTACACTTTGATGTTATGAACTGAAATAAAATGATGACGTCTTTGTGAACTACTGCAGTTATATACCACATAACGGAAAAGGGTCTACTGATGTAGATAAGAAAGTAAAGAAAAGGAATATTTTCGTACATTGAAAAAGTAGTAGGAAGCAAATTTATGACTCCTCGAATGACAGTGATCACATATGACGTGACAGAAACAGATTTATTTTCCAGAGGTCTGTTGCACTGTAGGAAACTCTAGAAAATATAATAATTTTTGGAAAGTTGATCAGGGATTATTGCAGGGTATTTTCCCGTTCGGTCTGAACTCGATTTTCATTTAAAATATACGAGATTGAAAAAGACTGTTTGCACGTTAAGCACTACAACTGAAGTAAATGTAAAAATGTTTCCACAAAGAGAAAGTATCCCCATCAGTTAAAAAAGTTAATACAAAAAAAAACTAAAAAAGATGTTTATCGTTTTTTGGGAATGGGCATGAAACGGACCTCCTCAGAAATGAATTGAAAGGAAATGAAGGTGAAGAAAAAAGATGAAAATACGGAAAACAAATATCTTCGAGATTGCATAGAAAGGGTCTCTTCAGAAATTAATTAGACGAAAGTTAATCTGGGAAAGCAGCGGACTGATTTTCCTTTTTTGTTGTAATTTACAGAACGAAAAAATTATAAATAAATAAATTAATTTCTTTGACGATTAGACATCCACAGGACCTTTCTTTTTATTGAAGGAAGTTAGATTGTATAAAAAACATTATCTGTAGATACAGGTTTTTTTCGAAAATAAACAGATCTGTGGGTTCTTCATAAATTCGATTGAACGACCATGAATTAGACAAAGAGTAAAAAAACGAGAGGGAGGTTCTCTTCGATAATTGGAGAGAAAGGGGCCCCTTGGGGCCTTGCCTCTTGATAAAAGCTATTCAATTTAAAATCTGTAATGAATCAATAAAAACATTTCTAGTAAAACTTGACAGAAACATTTTGCTTTAAGCTTTCTAAAATGGTATTCATTTGCGCTGGTTCTGAAATTTTGATGTTCTCGAACTTAGAAATAAAAGGTTTTCATCTTAGAAACACAACTGTAAATTTGTGAACAAGAAAAAATGTAGATAATTCGACGACCATATCTAATCTTTTTGGACATTTCCACGTGAGGGAGAATAATTTTGCGAAGGTCGTTTATTTTCGTATTTTAATTTGTCAGTAAGATGTGCATTTAATATAAAAGAAAGAAATCAAATCACTGCAATACAAGAAGAGAGCGAATATTTACTATATAAACAAATGAGTAAATAATTTTTCGGATCTTTCCTAGATAGTGACCCAAAGCAAAGACTATACTCTGTTTTTTTCAATCTGTCCATCCGCCTGTGGTGTTTGCGCATGGTAACACTGCGTCTCGGGCTTCAAATAATATCCTATTTCGAATATTAACGGTGTAATTCGCATACAGTAAATTATTAAAACAGTTTTCAGTTACAAATGTACACCAAGATGTCTTTTTATTTACCTAAAAGTTACACATAGCGTAACTTTTGAAGCCCGGGACGCATATTCCTGAAGTCTGGATGGAAATAGACCCTCGCGGATATTAGAACCAAACAGAGCGTGTTTTGTAGGTGACGTCGTGAGACCCCGCCCTCCTAGCGCTACCACGTATACGCTTTTCTTATTTCTTGCAGAAGCACCAGTTATATTAATCTTATATAATAGGTTTAATATTGGTAAATATAGTTATTATAGATGTATACAGAAAATATGTATCTACTATGTTGTACCAGCAAATATTTACGCTGGCGCTTATGTATCATAAGTTACTGAGATATGCAAGGCATATGGGACCATTGCTCAATGAAACACGCAGAAAGCCATGCCCATGGCAATCAGCCGCCTCATTATATAATAAATTCATGCAGAAGCACCAGTTTTGAGAATATAATCTTGTGAGAGGTTATAATATTTGTCAATATAATTATTAAAAAGAGTACCGAGATACGCAAGGCATATGGCTGGCAACATTGCTCAATGAAGCACAACAGAAGGGCTATGATCCCATGTCAATCAGCTGTTTCGTTACGTAATACTTCACCCGTTGAAAAATGACTTAACTACTTATATTGGCCTCGACAGGAGGACTATGATCCCCTGGCAATCAGCTGTTTCGTTACGTAATACTTCACCCATTGAAAAAATGACTCAACTACTCATATTGGCCTCAACACTTAGGCATTTAGTACGTGAAGTAGGCTGAACGTTTAAAATTTTAGTTACTTTGAATTTTATTTGGAATCATTGTACCCTTCAAAATGCACAAATTTTGCCCTGTTGGTCATATATATTTCTTCTGCAAGTTGATTTGTTCTTTGCTGCTTATATACTGCATATATATTTTCTATTGTTGTTTTGTAGTTTTGACTCAATGTTTTTGAAATGTACAGGTTAGGCTAGAAAACGGATGGTAATTCATGTTCGGAAGTATACATGGTGTGAGACAGGATATATAGACCTTTATTTAGTTGCTAGGGTAAATCTATGTTACAATAAAAAAAAAGCATATTCTTTCGATAATATCCATACGGAAATTCATTCTAGTCAAAGAAAAATATACCAGAAAAAATTTTCAATTTGCACAGATATGTAATAAAGCACAAATTTACGCTGTGTATTACAACCAAGGCCATGCTCAGGTTTTGTTGTGCAGATATCCTAAACTATACAAAATTTTTGCTTTGCTTATATTATACATATTACCATTGCAACCTTGGATACCAAAAAGTTTTTCTTTGCTGATATTTCACTGTAAATTTTAAAATCAACTGCATAGCTTGGAATATAAGGAAAAAAAAACAATTATTTACAAAAAAGTTTATTATATACCAAAGTTGATTGACTCCAAATTGCACAGTTCTATTGTCAACCAGATACAATAAAAATGGAATAATTCATGTCTTAAGAGCTATAATAAATACATAAAATTAATACGTTGCCTTAACACTAATCAAAAACTATTGTGAAGTGTGAGAAATATGAATTCGAAAATAGGTTTCCTATTTTCCATTTGAATCAAATATATGCTAATAAAAAAAATACATAAATATCACTATTTTTCACTCAATGATTCACTCAATGATGCATGAGATTTCCCATTGGCCACGTTGCAGGAAATGTTGTGCGCCAAATTACTGGGACGGTTAGGTTATGAAGACACAGCACCTGTCGGATGACGGCCTTTACACAGCGGTGCAGCTCCCCTTGACCTGCCAGTTGAGCGTCTTGCGATGGAGTTTGGCTGACAAGATATCTTAAATCGCCCAGCTCCACCATTCCTTATTGCACTTCCAGTGCAATGCAGCAAATTATTCAACTGGTTTGCAGTTTTTACGGAATCCAGACGCCCGAGGAACTTCTTCAGTTTGTTTACATTGAGCAATGGTGCCATATACCTTGCGTACTCAGCCTTTCAGTACCTTTTTTATAATAATAAGAGCCAGCGAAAAAGGCTAGCTGGTACAGCATAGTTGATACATACATTCTGTATGTATCTATAATAAATAATATATTTACCAATATTATAACGTATTATATACTATTAATATTTTCAAAACTGGTGCTTTTGCAAGAATTAAGAAAAGTTTATAGGTGGTAACACTAAGGAGGGCGGAGTCTCACAACGTCACCGCTACAAAACACGCTCTGATTGGTTGTAATATCCGAGAGGGTCTATTTCCATCCAGACTTCAGGAATATGCGCCCGGGACGCAGTGTTACCATGCGCGACCACCACAGGCGGATGGACAGATGGAAAAAAACATAGTATAGTATTTCTTGGGGTTTGTTTTTAAGGTCATCCCAACGGGCTTGTACTAAACACGCCGCAAAAGTGAAGACAAACCAGGTTAAAACCCTCGGGGGTCACTATCAAGGAAAGATCCGAATTTTCTTGATAAGTGAAGATGGCATTGACTTCAAATCCTCACCATTATTAATTTGGTGAACTGCGCTCTAAGAGCAGATGAAGTTTGACATTTTGGTCAGTTATGCAAACTCCAGGACATAAATTTTAAGAGGAAGGAAAATAGAAACCATCA
>NC_087203.1:71871633-71874133 GCF_015104395.2 Macrobrachium nipponense | reverse complement strand
TATTGCATCGTGCTTATACGTTGTCCTCCAGCTGGCATAACTTCCATAGTGAAATACAATTTTTACTTCAGTTTTTTAAAAATAATTCGTATCCTCCAGCCTTATTCTTGAAATATGTCAATACAAATTTTTAAATGATAAACTTTCAGCCACGTCAACTTGTACCGAACGTGCTAAATTATTAATATGCATCGATACCTTTTTTTTTTATTCAGTCCAACACATTTAAGGTGCAAATACAAAAAGTCATTCAGGAAACTTTTCCGGCTGTGAATCTTAAGTTGATAGCAAAAAATCCTAAAACTCTGGGTTTTTTGTTCTCCCACAAAGATAAACTTCCGGCTTTGATGCGGTCTTTGGTGGTATATTGCTTTACTTGCCCGAAATGTAAGATCGGGAAATACGTGGGAGCCACCAAAAGACTGCTCAAAGTCAGAATCGACTCTCATCTCGGAGTCAGTCACCGTACGGGATGTACTTTGAAAACGAAAGAATTTCTAACATACGAGAACATTGTAATAAATGTAAAACATCATTTTCATATAAGGATTTTCGTATTGTCACCCAAGCGCCCAATGACTATTCTCTCTCTGTTTTGGAGTCATTAACAATCAAACAGCTTGTGCCCCCATTAAATGGTCAGACTTCTTCCACAGTCCTATATATAGCATAGTTGACGTTCTTCTTTCCAAACCAGACAACGTCACTCAGTTTTTTAACTCCATAGAGATAGGTACTAACTTTTAAGAATTCTTCACTTTTTAATTTTTTTTTATATATATAAATTTTTTTAGTTCATTTTTTTAGTTCATTTTTTTAAATTATTATATTTAACTTTTATGTACTTCCATTTTATTAATATTAATACTGAGTCTTTATTAATTTGTATGTTTTGTATGTTTTACAGCCCTGATGATGAGACCCAAAGTCTCGAAAATTTGGAAAATACATGTATGATGTTACGCTGGCTTTTCTCCATCCTATTCATTTTAAATCTACGGCGTTCCAGATGCCCCAACCTTCCTATATATATATATATATATATATATATATATATATATATATATATATATATATATATATATATATATATATATATATATATATATATACACACACACACACACACACGTTTATTCAGATATCCAAGAGGGAGTGATGACAAAATTCAATGGGGATAGTGGTAGAGATCACAATGAGTTTTGTCGCTGCTACCACTATGACACCTGGGTGCATTAGTAATCTCTCACGATTGTGTATGTTCATCAGCACTGTATGAATTATGATTTCTAAAGGCCCCAATACATGAACGATTGTATGAACGATGTCGTTATTGACACACACACACACAAACACACACTATTCACACTATATGGACGATCTCTGCACCGATCTCCGTCTGAACAAAGATTTTGTCCCCGGAAGACATGGCATCATCTCTAGAAGAGAGGTGCGCGATAGCGTTTGGAGAGGTTGCTGCCGCCTACGATGTGGCAGAATTAAAAAGCCTAAAAGAAAAAAAAGGAACTGGGTGAAACAGTGGTTGACAGAGAAAAAATGACCTTTCTCACAATGCTTTGCTCTATAACCAGGAGAGTGGTTTAATTATTAACGGATGGACGAGGAAATTTGCTTAAAATTATTATCTTTGCTTCTCCTGCCATCGAAAAGAAATGGCTGTTCTTTAGGTAACTATGAATTTTACCCTGAATTCCCTTTCCGCAAATGCAGTATTCATTCTGTGGTGGTCTAGGCCTTCAAATACCTCTTCACATGTCAAGAGTTGCTGAGATACTGAAGATATCGGCAGACATACGCATACTTCGCACGATCTGTGTATGACAAACATAAGTCGCCAGCCAGCGACCTGTTCGTGACAGATTCCCTCCGAGATCGTTCAGACCACGAAACTTCGCCCATTTTGCATTCAGACAACGCCATACAGAATGTTTTCACGAACGATACAGACAATTGTTCTAACAATCGTTCAGTGTACGGCGCCCTGAACACTTCTGCCAAAATATTGGAAATCAAGTCGAAACCGGTCACGACCAACATCCTGTCTCTTTTATTATTTCCTGTTATGATGTGTGATATGCATACATATTTGTATGTGTGTATACATGTGTGAGTGCGTTCAATTATAACAAAGAAGCTCGTGATATTACTATCAGCAAAAAACGAATTCCTCCGTGAAAATAACAGGTGATAGCAATCGTCTGACAGTGAACTTATGATCATATGCAAAACTGAAAAAAAAAAAAAAACTCTTACAACCCTTGGTAATTCACATACACTGGACACTCGACCTTGAATAAGTGACGTCGAGCAACTGGGGAACATGATACATGGCGTGTCGTACTCGTTCCCGGGCGATTGGCTAAAAGGTGCTAAATAGAAGTTGTCCAAGCAATTGACACGGAAGGCCTTTTGTTGTGGCCCGAGTTTTGACCTACTCACACACGCCACATCTCGGTCATTTGCATGCACAGTTATATGA
>NC_087203.1:71851633-71866633 GCF_015104395.2 Macrobrachium nipponense | reverse complement strand
GGGAAGCAGCATTTTTAATAATATTAAATAAATAGATAGGTAAATAATTAAATTAATAATAAAAGCTAGGTTGGAAATTCACCACGATCCTAAGACCAGCATGCATTACGACAAGGGGCTGTGTGACCTTAGGTCACTGACTGACTGACTGACTAACTGACTGTAAATGAACCTACTGGCTTGAACCTGCCAAAATATTGCTCGGAGGTAATATTGGCACCTCTGCAACCGGAAGGGAGCCATAGTTTTCTTGGTAGCGCAAACTAGCACTCCCAGATTTCTCGAGGGCTTAGCAAGCCGGTGAGCTGTTACTAAATTGCCCAAGAAACGCAGAACTTGCCGAAAAAGCGGAATATTGGCACTCATTATGGAATTTCCGAGGCAGGTCGACTGACAAGCTTGATGGCTAACCTGACGTTTGGTAGAAAGGTGAAAGGTGGTCAGGAAGGTAGGAAATCTCTAATTCAAGTGTTGGTGAACTTGCAGCTAGTCCCTATACTTATGCCAGAAAATTGAAAATAATTCCCTAAACGGCTTTATTCACGAACTTCTTTCACACTTAATTACTTGCGATTGTCTAATGGTCATAAGCAAAGTTTAGTTCGGACGTAAATTATCGCTTTTATTTTTAACGAAATAAATCATTTATTTTGAAAAATGACTGCTGTTGGCATTCAGTGATGAGTAGGCTTAAAATCACCGTCCGACATTATTGGTGCGACTACACTGCAATAAATTATCCCATAAACAAACATCGGAAACTTAGCACATACGGATCACAAATAGGTTCAAGTCAACGACTGCAAGACGAAAATGACTTCATAGCAAATACTGAATACTTATCGAATGCCTTGCTGATTTTGGGTTTATGACATGTTTTCCTCCAGCTTTGACGCAACATAAATTACAAGTTTTTTGTTGTCGATGGCGTGAGTACACTCACCAGTGGTCACAGGATGGCATAATAGAGTCCATGGTATGAATGTATGAGAACAAGTGTGCATAACGGAACTCGGTAGCATTTTACCTTAAACCATTATTACATTTTGGAATTTAAGATATAATTCTTTTGAATGAGCACTTTCAGAGATAGCAGACCTGACTCTTATTATCCCACAATTTGGGAGAACACAGTGGGAAAGCAGTATTTTTGGATGGGGATATAACAAAATGAATGCAATACATTGAACTTAACACCTTTTGGCAAATCTAATTGAGTTCATGGAATGTTTTAAAAGTAATATAATCCAGAAGTGTAAGGACCTGGAACCCTAGGTTAGGTTAGGATAAGGTTGGTGTGGCTGTTTAGGTCATTTGCTAAAGAAACGAATATCAGAAACCTTTGATGCACCAATTAAAAGATGGTGAATTTATATTTTTAAGTGGAAAAAGGTGTAATTGATTTAAAGTAAAATTTTACCATAAATTTTAACACAGAGACAAAAAAATATTTTTACAAACATTTACCTACACCAGTTTACACTGCGCATTCAATATATACCATGGCAGATGTGGCCAAACAGTCGATCGCGGCCACTTATTTGGTAGATCGCCGTTCCTACACAATACTATATAAACAAACAAAAACACTGAATTTTTCCACGTAATAATATGTAATTATGCAGTATGATAGATCGTAAAATAGTTTCAGTATTTAGAGTGCATCTCGAAGTCCAAAAGTCTGGCCACCCCTGCGCTATATGATATGTTGTATACAAAACTTACTTATCTTCAGTGTACTGACGATTCATTAGGAAGGTAATCGTTACGAGAAAACGCTACATGTTGTATTTTACCTCACACTAAGGATCGCTTGAGGTATGTATCTATGAACAAAAGGGTACTGAGCTCAAATGATGAAAGCTTTCGCCATTAATACGTTTTAGATTCGTTCAAACGTGGTTTTAAAAAGGAACAATGCAAACGGGAAAAAATGATAGAATAAGAAAATATGTTCACTCTGTAGCAAAAACATTTCTTAGCAAAAAGACACCACTCGATGGTTGAGCCCATAGCAATTAAATCATTCCAGTGCATCACAGAAAACGCATTTTATCAAATCCTTATATAAAACTTCATTTAAATTAATATTGAGATAAGAATATAAGTGCTTGCTGCTTATATAACTGATTACCTTAATGATACACAGCTCTGGTTTTGCAAGCGAGTGTAGGTGATAATTAACTGTTCATTTACAGACTCAGCATCGGGCGAGGAAGCAATGAGCGTCAAATGAACCAGTTAGGCAGAATAAATATATATATATATATATATATATATATATCATATATATATATATATAGATATAATATATAGTATATATATATATATATATATATATATATATATATATATATATATATATATATATATATATATATATATATATATATATATATATATAGTATGTATATATATATATATATATATATAGATATATATATATATATATATATATATATATATATATATATATATATATATATATATATATATATATATATCATATATATATATATGTATATATATATATAGATATATATATATATATATATATATATATATATATATATATATTATATCTGCCTAACTGGTTCATTTGACGCTCATTGCTTCCTCGCCCGATGCTGAGTCTGTAAATGAACAGTTTAATTATCACCTACACTCTGCTTGCAAAAAACCAGAGCTGGTGGTATCATTAAGGTAATCAGTTATGATAAGCAGCAAGCACTTATTATTTCTATTCTTATCTCAATATTAATTTAAATGAAGTTTTATATAAGGATTGATAAAATATATATATATATATATATATACTTATATATATATATATATATATATATAGATATATATATATATATATATATATATATATATATATATATATATATATATATATATGTATATATATATATATATATATATATATATATATATATATATATATATATATATATATATGTATATATATATATATCGAACTACAAATGTCCTTTAATATCTAATTCGCTCTACCCCAGAATTAATATATTTTCATATATGTTTAACCGAGGGGGAATTTATTAAGCGATAATAGAATTGCTGAACGACAGGCATGAACCATCGACCTCTCAATTCCAGGACTGGCAGTGAAGCCTGAGCCAACCTCGCCACCGCAAGAGATATAAGTTCATGCCGCCTCCCACCTCAAATACCTGCCGCGCCCAGGAATTCTTTGTTTTGGAGACTGCATCAAGCTCATCTTGTTCTCAGTAGCGTGGTAGTGCTTTTGCCCGCACGTAGTCATATTACACGTCATATCACATTACCGTGATTCATATACATATATCGAACTACAAATGTCCACGCTCCCGAGAACGAGATGGGTTTGATGCAGTCTCCAAAATAAAAAATACCTGGGCGCGGCAGGTATTTGAGGTGGGAGGCAGCATGAACTTATATCTCTTGCGGTGGCGAGGTTGGCTCAGGCTTCACTGCCAGTCCTGGAATTGAGAGGTCGATGGTTCGCGCCTGTCAGTCAGCAATTCTATTATCGCTTAATAAATTCACCCTCAGTTAAACATATGTGAAAATATATTAATTCCGGGGGAGAGCGAATTAGATATTAAAGGACATTTGTAGTTCGATATATGTATATGAATCACGGTAATGTTATATGACGTATAAGATGACTACGTGCTGGCAAAAGCACTACCACACTACCGAGAACGAGATGAGCTTGATGCAGTCTCCAAAACAAAAAATACCTGGGCGTGGCAGGTATTTGAGGTGGGAAGCAGCATGAACTTATATCTCTTGCGGTGGCGAGGTTGACTCAGGCTTTACTGCCAGTCCTGGAATTGAGAGGTCGATGGTTCGCGCCTGTCGGTCAGCAATTCTATTATTGCTTCATAAATTCCCCCTCGGTTAAACATATATGAAAATATTTTAATTCCGGGGTAGAGCGAATTGGACATTAAAGGACATTTGTAGTTCGATATATGTATATGAATCACTGTAATGTGATATGACGTATAATATGACTACGTGCGGGCAAAAGCACTACCACACTACCGAGAACGAGATGGGGTTCATGCAGTCTCCAAAACAAAAAATACCTGGGCGCGGTAGGTATTTGAGGTGGGAGGCGGCATGAACTTATATCTCTTGCGGTGGCGAGTTTGGCTCAGGCTTCACTGCCAGTCCTGGAATTAAGAGGTCGATAGTTCGTGCCTGTCGGTCAGCAATTCTATTATCGCTTAATAAATTCCCCCTCGGTTAAACATATATGAAAATATATTAATTCCGGGGTAGTGAATTAGATATTAAAGGACATTTGTAGTTCGATATATGTATATGAATCACGGTAATGTGATATGACATATAATATGACTACGTGCGGGCAAAAGCACTACCACGCTACCAAGAACGAGATGAGCTTGAAGCAGTCTCCAAAACAAAGAATTCCTGGGCGCGGCAGGTATTTGAGGTGGGAGGTGGCATGAACTTATATCTCTTGCGGTGGCGAGGTTGGCTCAGGCTTCACTGCCAGTCCTGGAATTGAGAGGTCATGGTTCGCCGCCTGTCGGTCAGCAATTCTATTATTGCTTAATAAATTCCCCCTCGGTTAAACATATGTGAAAATATATTAATTCCGGGGTAGAGTGAATTAGATATCAAAGGACATTTGTAGTTCGATATAAGTATATGAATCACGGTAATGTGATATGACATATGTAAATATATATATATATATATATATATATATATATATAGTATATATATATATATGATATATTTTATATATATATATATATATATATTATATCTTACCACCCCCTCCCTTTGACAAAACTACACAAATTAACAATTCTTACCTGTGGCAGCAGGCGGCGCCCTCTATCTGCAAGCATGTCACTAGGCTATTAAGCTCACAAAAATACCAAATAAACTATTTATTACCCAAAGCAGATGAACATAAAATAGAGTAAATTGATTAATAAGTCATAGTGATAAAATCCAAGTCTGCCCCACAAAGAAAACTATTAAGTTATCATTCCATTCTCCTGGCTAAGTATTTACTCGCAGACCCAAAATATCAATTGTTACATTTATTAGTCAGGTTAGAGAATCCTGTCTCTAATATCATGGAATAGAGCCCATCTGTAATAAAGATAAATAACATGATATTAAGTAAAGAGATACTCTTCACACTTTTCTCTTTTCAAAGGCATTATTAAGTAAAGTGATACATTTCACACTTCTCTCTTTTCAAAGGCAACTGTTTCTAAGTCATTTAAAATATGTGCCATACCTTTGAGATGGGTGGTTTTCTCCCGACACCTGGCGTTTCCTCAACCGTCCTCTTTCCTATCACAAAAGGAATGTATCTTTCCCCCAAGTGCCTCGGTCGGTTAGGCCTGTGACATCCGTACAAACGAATGTACATAATAACCACACCTCAAACTGCCCCTGGCAACAGTACAGACAGCCTCCAGCTTAAAAATGCATACGCATCAGATTCATTCATTCAAGAAGGCTACCTCTACAGCTCACTCGGCCTCCAAGCAAGAGCAGCTGGCACATCAGTTCATACCTGTAAGATATATATATATATATATATATATATAGATATATATATATATATATATATATATATATATGTATATATATATATATATTATGTATATATATGTATGTATTTATGTTATGTGTGCGTGCGTGAGTGTGCATGTGCGTGTGTATGTATGTGTATATATATATATATATATATATATATATATATATATATAGATATATATAATATATATATATATTAAGAAGTTTAAGAAAATGTGTATATATATATATATAGGGAACCTCTGGGCCGTAGTTAAAGTTTTATGGGTCGTGGCTCAAGCAGCATTACACCAAGACCACAAAAAAGAGATTCTATAGGCATTCAGCGATGAGTAGACCCTAGTCCACCGTCCGACTTTATGAGTGCGACCAAACTGCATTAAATCATGCCATAAATAAACATCGGAAACTTAGCACATACGGATCACAAATAGGTTCAGGTCATCGACCGCAAGACGGGAACGACTTTTTAACAAATGCTGGATAATCAGCATTTTAACCTGTTTGTGACACTTATCAAATGAGTTGCTGACGTTTGGTTTATGACATGAATTCCTCTAGCTTTGACGCAACATAAATTACAAGTTAGTTGTCGATGGCATTAGTACACTCACTGGTGGTCACAGGATGGCAAGAGAACCCGGGTATGAATGTATGAAAACAAGAGTGCATAACCGAATTTGGTAGCATATTACCTTAAACCATAATCACATTATGGGCTCTAAGATATGATTCTCTTATGGTTCCTAACATCAGTTTCCATAGCAAATGAGCACTTTCAGAGATAGTAGACCTGACACTTATATCCCACAATTTGGGAGAACACAGTGGGAAACCGGGTTTTTGGATGGGGATGTAACAAAATGAATGCAATACATGGAACTTAATACATTTGGCAAATCTCATTCACATTATTTTGAGTTCATGGAATGTTTTAAAAGTAATATAATGCAGAAGTGTAAGGACCTGGTACCTTAGGTTAGGTTAGGATAGGTTTGGTTTGGCTGTTTAGGTAATTTGGTAAAGAAACGAATATCAGAAACATTTGATGCACCAATTAAAACATGGTGAATTTATATTTTTAAGTGCAAAAGGTGTGATTGATTTAAAGTAAAATTTTACCCAAAATTTTAACGCAGAACCAAAAAAATATTTTTACAAACATGTAGCTACACCAGTTTACACTGCGCATTCAATATACGCCATGTCAAGGGTGGCCAAGCAGTCGATCGCGGCCACTTATTTGTTCGATCGCCGTTCCCACACAATCCTATATAAAGAAACAAAAACACAAGCATATACATATATATATATATATATATATATATATATATATATATATATATATATATATATACATATATATATATATATATATATATATATATATATATATGTATATATATATATATATAGATATATATATATATATATATATATATATATATATATATATGGCTCTATTTGAATTTTTTCCCACGTAATATGTAATTATGAAGTATGATAGATCGTAAAATAGTTTCAGTATTTAGAGTGCATCTCGGAGTCCAAAAGTCTGGCCACCCCTGCGCTATATGATATGTTGTATACAAAACTTATTTATCTTTAATGTACTGACGATTCATTAGGAAGGTAATCGTTACGAGAAAACGCTACATGTTGTATTTTACCTCACACTAAGGATCGCTTGAGGTATGTATCTATGAACAAAAGGGTACTGAGCTCAACTGATGAAAGCTTTCGCCATTAATACGTTTTAGATTCGTTCAAACGTGGTTTCAAAAAAGGAACAATGCAAACGGGAAAAAAATGATAGAATAAGAAAACATGCTCACTCTGTAGCAAAAACATTTCTTAGCAAAAAGACACCACTCGATGGTTGAGCCCATAGCAACTAAATCATTTCAGTGCATCACAGAAAACGCATTTTGATCAAATCCTTATATAAAACTTCATTTAAATTAATATTGAGATAAGAATATAAGTGCCTTGTTGCTTATATAACTGATATGTCATTACCTTAATGATACACCGCTCTGGTTTTGCAAACGAAGGGAGGTGATAATTAACTGTTCATTTACAGACTCAGCATCGGGTGAGGAAGCAATATATATATATATATATATATATATATATATATATATATATATATATATATATATATATATATATATATATGTGTGTGTGTATATATATATATATATATATACATATATATAATAGATATATATATATATATATATATATATATGTATGATATTATTGTATATATATTGAGAACTTAATGAAAATGCTATATATATATATATATATATATATATATATATATATATATATATATATACATATATATTATATATACTATATATTATATATACTATATATATATATATATATATATATATATATATATATATATATATTATATATATATATATATATATATAGGGAACCTCCGGGCACTGATTAAAGTTTTATGGGTCGTGGCTCATGCAGCATTACACCAAGACTACTGAAAGATAGATCTATTTTCAGTGACCTTGATCATTCGCTGTACAGAGAACTCGACTGCGCCCATGAAACTCCCCCTCATAATTTACTTGTTTGTACTGTTCCGAGTAGGATTTATATGAACAAACAAAATATACACATAAACAAAATATATCCCGGGACGAAATTCAGTGTTTCGCTCCAATCGGGAAATAACACGAAATATCCCGAAAGTGTCTACGAATAAGCAAACGTGTTCTTAAGTACATATTGACGTCCTTGTACTTCGATGCGGTTGGAAAATGATCTCGTCTGAAAGGTGTGAGAGGTAACACGCAATCACCATTTACTACAGAGAAACCTCCAATTGTAGCTGCTCATGTTAGGGGACAAAACCTAAAATGACTAATTGAACGCATATCGTTACTGCCCTTTGATTAGTTTTTTTTTTCTTTTTCTTTTCGACGAGATTAATCCATACCTTAACGTAATTACCTTTACCACCAATACCTTCGTGCACAGGATTGTTCGTTCGCCTGCCCGCCTTTTGGCTGATGTTTTTCTTGGCCGTGTTTAATGCTTTGTTCTTGAATTTAAATTATTTATTATCATGGGGATACAGTAAACTTCTTGTACTTTTTAAATCTGGAAACAGAATGGATTGTGGGAATTATAGAGGTATAAATATCATGGATACTGTAGGTAAGATATGTGACTCAAGCTGGAGCACAGAGGAAAAAAGGATGTATAGAACAAATATTGTCATTAAGACTGTTAATAGATTTGGCTATCTTCAAGAAGAAAAAACTCTATGTAATGTTTGTAGATTTCAGGAAAGCTTATGATCGAGTTCCCCGAAGAAAAATGATAAGTTATTTGAAAGAAGTAGGATGCGGGAAAAGAATGTTGTCTGCAATTAAAGAGATGTACAGTAACACTAGGGAGCCCCCACTATAACTGGTTCACTTAAGGTAGATTCTTGAGTGAGCCCTATGCCTACGAGACGTTAGTTTGGCGGCTGCTGATTGGCTGGGAGCTGCCTACCTCCCGGTACCAGCCAATCAGCAGCCACTAAACAAACGTCTCGTAAGAATAAGGCTCATCCGAGAATCTACCTTAAGTGAATCAGTTATAGTTGTTTACTGTTTGTCATTTATATGGATAAAATGGTTAGGATGTTAAAAGATGCAATTCCAGTCGATGGCTGTTTGGGTAATTTACATGTGCTTTTGTTGATGGATGACACAGTGATTGTTGCCACTTCTCGAGAAATGTGTATTAAAAAATTTGACTGTATGATGAACTACTGTAATGAATATGGCATGCAGCTTAATGGTAAGAAGAGCAAATTTTTCGTGATAAACAAGAATGTAGGTGACCAGTTGCCAATAACAGCTCAAGGTCAAACTGTGAGTTACTGTGACCATTATCTCTATCTGGGAACTTGGTTCACAGATGACGGGAAGTTGAAAACTTGCCTCTCTTTACATCAGCCTAACTGGCAATCAACCTTAAACAAGTTCTCAATATTTTGTAACACGAATACTAAAATGCCATTCTATTTTAAGAAGAAAGTTTCTGAAGCAGCGGCGACTTCATCCTTGTTTTAATGGTGTCAGAAACATGGTTAACAAATGCATTACAAAAACCAATAAGTAATTACAATCACTTAGTCAAATGTTTGCTAGATGTGAGGGTAAATACCTGTACAGATTTGTGTTTGGTTGAGTCTGGGATACCCCCAGCGAAATTCATTGTAGCCAAAAAACGGAAACGTTTTCATATGTCAAAGTTGTCTGACCCTGATATGGATGAGCCTTTTCATATTGTATATGGAATGTGTAGGGATGCAGATTCCCCTGGGTACAGATTTATTCAAAATTCCCTAACCTTTAATGACCAAATTGACCCACTAGACATCATATCATCAATTAGAAATAGACCAACTTCAGCAACTAAATATGTTCCTTACAGAATCAAACAGAATCCCAACTTAGGAGTTCATAGATTATATACCGATAAATTCTATGTCGCTGATTACAATCGCGTAGCTTTCAGTCGCTTAGGGTTAATGTCCCATAACCTTTGTATAGAAACGGGTAGGTGGAGCCGAACTCCTCCAGAATGAAGGGTATGTGCTTGTGATAATAGCACTATTCAGGACGAGTCACACGCTCTGCCCAATTGTCCTCTGTCAATGTCGTGTAGGCATAATATCCAAACTTAAGTTACGAGTCTTTGAATACTTTATTAAATGAAAGTAATGATATTGCTGATTTGGGTGCATATGTTTATGAAGTTCTTCTTAGTTATAAATAATATGCGGGGTTGTCTTCTGTTTTATGTTTTTTCTCTTCAAGTACGTTTTTTTTTTTTTTTTTTTTTTTTTTGCAAGCATTGTGTTTGAGACTTAACAATAATAAGCCAAGTTTTATAGGTGGATATTTTTCTTTACTTTTTCGTGTATATGATATTATGTGCCGATGTAATTTGTACTTGTTGTTTGTATTTTTTGTCATTATGGGCCTTGTACTTACAGAAAAAAAGAAGAGATAGCTATCTACTCTGTATTTTTTTGTATTGTATCTTTTTTGGGACAAGTTTGTACTTATATTTTGTATATCTTGTCAATAAAAATAACTAACTATGATGAGCGCGTTTCTATCGAAGTTTAGAATAGAAGTGTTTGTGTTACCTGAGTAATAATGATAATAATGGCTAACGCCGAATTCTTCTTCTTCTTCTCTCTCTCTCTCTCTCTCTCTCTCTCTCTCTCTCTCTCTCTCTCTCTCTCTCGCTACAGGTGATGGTTGCAATATGACGGATATATGGAAATAAAAAAAATAAAAAAAAAATTATTGATATTATAAACTACATCAGTTATAGACCACATAAAGGAAAAGGGCCTACTGAAGTAAATAAGAAAGTAAAAAAAAGGAAAATTATCGTACAAGGAAAAATTGGTTAGAAGCAAATTCGTGTGACTACTCGTAAAACAATGATCATATATGACGTGACAGAAACAGATTTATTTTCCTGAGGTTTGTTGCATTGTGATAAACTAGAGAAAATATAGTTATTTGTGGAAAGTTGATCCAGGATTATTGAATGGTATTTTCCCGTTCGGTCTGAACTCGATTTTCTTTTTAAATATACGAGATTGAAAAAGATTCTTTGAACTTTAAGCACTACAACAGAAGTAAACGTAAAAATGTTAGCGCCAAAAAAAAATTATCCCTTTAGTGGGAAAACCTATTAAAAAAAAGAATTGAAAGCGATATGTTTGTTTTTTTAAGAAAGGGCGGAAACGGACCTCCTCAAAAACTAATTAAAAGGAAATGAAGGTGGAGAAAAAGATGGAAAATTAAAATTGGAAATAAAAATCCAAATAGACGAATTAAATAGGGAAAGTAACGTTACCGAATTTATGATATTATATAATATATATATATGATATATATATATAATATTTATAATATATATAATATATATATAATATAGAGATTTTATATATATATATATATAGATATATTATGATATATATATATATTATAGATAGAGTATCTGTATATAATATATTATATAGATTATATAATATTATCAATATATATAGATATTAGATATATATATAATATCGTAGATAGAGATATAGATATATATATATGAAATATTAACACTAATTATATATTATAACATTTATAAATATATATATATAGATATATTAAATTATATAGATATTGATTATATATAGATATATAGATAGATATATCTACTATATATACATATATACATATATCACATATATATCTATATATATATATGTCATATCTATCCTATATCAATATGAATATATTATAATTTGCAAAACAAAAAAAGCATTAAGCATAAAAGATGAAAATTTTATGACGACTAGATAACACACAGGACCTTTTTTTATTGAAAGATACAGAGGTTTTTCGAAAATAAACCAATCTGGGTCTCACATTTATTGAACGACCCTGAATTAGAAAAGAATAAATAATAGAGAAGGAAGGCTCTCTTTGGTAAATAGAGAAAGGGGACCCTTACCGCTCTGCTCGAAGGTATTCAATTAGAGATCTTGAATGAATGAATAAAAACGTTTCTAATAGAAACTGGAAAGACAAACTTTTATTTGAGCTTTCAAGGATGATATTCATATGCGCTAGGTCTAAAATCATGATGTTCATGAACTTAGAGAGGGTTTCATCTTGTAAATAAAACAAAAGGGCACTGAGGAAGGACACAACAATATGCGGGTGTGATAAAGAATATCAGCTTGATAATTGAGAGAGAGAGAGAGAGAGAGAGAGAGAGAGAGAGAGAGAGAAATTTTTGCCTGTAAATTGAAGAGAATTATTTCATATTCAGCATGAAATACGGGGAAAATATTTTGAATGATTGCTTATGAACATTTTCAGCATTGCACCAGAAAACTGAAAATGTTTGTAATTGCGGGAAGCAGCATTTTTAATAATATTGAACAAATGGATAGGTAAATAATTAAATTAATAATAAAAGCTAGGTTGGAAATTCACCGCGATCCTAAGACCAGCATGCATCAAGACAAGGGGCTGTGTGACCTTAAGTCACTGACTGACTGACTAAACAATTGTAAATGAAGTGCCCTGGCTGGAACCTACCTAAATATTGCTTTGAGGTAATGTTGGCACCTCTGCAACCGGAAGGGAGCTATAGTTTCCAGGTGGCGCAAACTAGCAGTCCCGAGGAGACTCGAGGGCGTAGCAATCCGGTGAGTTTTTGTTAGATTGCCCAAGGAACGCAGGGCTTGCCGAAAGACCGGAATATTGGCACTCAATATGGAATATCTCAGGCAGGTCGACTAACAAGCTTGATGGCTTACCTGACATTTGGTAGAAAGGTGAAAGGTGGTCAGGAAGGTAGGAAATCTCTAATTCAAGTGTTGGTGAACTTGCTGCTAGTCCCTGTACTTATGCGAGAAAAATGAAAATAATTCCCCAAACGGCTTTATTCACGCACTTATCTCGCTCTAAATTACTTGCGATTGTCTAATGGTCATAAGCAAAGTTTAGCTCGAACGTAAATTATCCCTCTTATGTTTAACGAAAGCATATCAATTATTTGGATAAACGACTTCCAAGTATTATACAAAAAAGAGATTCTTAGGCATTCAGTGAAGAGTATAGGCTTAAGTCCACCGTCCGACATTATGGGTGTGACCAAACGGCAGTAAATCATGCCATAAATAAACATCGGAAACTTAGCACATACGGATCACAAATAGGTTCAAGTCAACGACCGCAAGACGAGAACGACTTTTTAGTAAACGCTGGATAATCAGATGAGGAACTGTTAGGACCATCAATAAGCTGTTGACCTATTTTTAACCTGTTTGTGATGTTCATCGAATGCGTTGCTGACGATGGGTTTATGACATGTTTTCCTCCAGCGTTGACGCACCATAAATTACAAGTTAGTTGTCGATGGCGTTAGTACACTCACTGGTGGTCACAGGATGGAACGAGAGCCCAGGTATGAATGTATGAGATCAAGTGTGCATAACCAAATTCGGTAACATTTTACCTTAAACCATTATATCATTTTGGAATTTAAGATAAGAAGTCTCTTATGGTTCCTAACATTAGTTTCGATGACAAATGAGCACTTTCAGAGATAGCAGACCTGACTCTTATTATCCCACAATTTGGGAGAACACAGTGGGAAAGCAGTATTTTTGGATGGGGATATAACAAAATGAATGCAATACATTGAACTTAACACCTTTTGGCAAATCTAATTGAGTTCATGGAATGTTTTAAAAGGAATATAATGCAGAAGTGTAAGGACCTGGTACCCTAGGTTAGGTTAGGATATGGTTGGTGTGGCTGTTTAGGTCATTTAGTGAAGGAACGAATATCAGAAACATTAAGCACCAATTAAAACATGGTGAGTTTATATTTTAAAGTGGAAAATGTGTTATTGATTTAAAGAAAATTTTACCCCAAAGTTTAACTCAGAGACAAATTTTTTTTTTACAAGCATGTAGCTACACCTGTTTATACTGCGCACTCAATAGCCACTATATCAGAGGTGGGCCCAACAGTCGATCGCGGCTCTTGTTTGGTCGATCGTCGTTCCCCCACAATCTTATATAAACAAACAAAAACGGAAGCATATATATACACACACATATACGTATAATACTGTATACATATATTATACATATACATACATATATATATATATATATATATATATATATATATATATATATATATATACACATATATATGTATATAATATATATATATACATCTATATATATATAGAATATATATATATATATATATATATATATATATATATATATATAGATAAATCTCATCGAGAGGGTACTGACCTGGGGCATCAAATTTTAATTTATCCTGACCCAACAAAGGCTGCCGGTAGGAGTTTATTGACCACGTGTTGACTTAAAGCTGTAGTACTCTCTCCTGGGAAGGACGAAGGTCCTCATGTTGGTCCTGGGTGCTCCAAAGGGGGAGGGGGGGAGGGGGGTTTCTGTCAGTAAAGTTTTGGAGCCAAAACAATGGCTCGTTTTGATGAGGCTTCTGTGACTTGTTTTTATTCATTTGGGTTTTTGAACGTGACATCTTCCTTTTTATTTGCAGTTCGATTCTTTTTTATTATATTTACAGTTTTTGCATGATTTATTTATTATCTTAGTTTCTGTATTTTTATCAGTCTTTGGCTGTGCGTACTTCGTACTGTAAACATATTTACTTATTTGTCTTTATCTGTCCTTATCTTTTTGAATGTCACGTTTTATTTCATTTTATATATATATATATATAATATATATATATATATATATAAAATATATATATATATATATATATATATATATATATA
>NC_087203.1:71829133-71844133 GCF_015104395.2 Macrobrachium nipponense | reverse complement strand
AAAAATTCCCCTTCGGTTAACATATATGAAAATATATTAATTCCGAGGTAGAGCGATATTAAAGGACATTGTAGCTCGATATATAAATATATATATATAATATATATATATATATAACATATTATAGGTATATATATATAACATTGGGATTAATTGGACATATATATATATAAGTATATATATATATATATGATATATATATATATAGTATATATATATATACATATATATATATATATATATATATATATATATATATATATATATATACATATTATATATATGTGTGTATTTGTTATATATAATATATATATATATATATATATATATGTATATATATATATATATATATATAAAGATATATAGTATATATATGATATATATATATATATATATATATATATATATATATGTTAAAGTTAGTATCGATTTCCTTGGCATTCATTCGCCTATGACGCAACGATTAAGCTTTAGAGATTGTTTCGTTAAAGCGAGTTATTGATCTATCAACGAAACGAAAGGGAAGAACGGAGGGGAAAATGAAATTTTTATTAGAAATAAGAAGAAGAATAAGAAGTAGAAAATGGAGGAGGAGGAGGAGGAATATATAGAGGAGAAGACGTAGGAGATAAAGGAGAAAAGTAGACGAATCAAAAGAAGTATAAGATGCGAATAAGAATTGAAAATGCGAAAATGAGAACGAAAAGGAAGAGAAAATATGATGAACAAAAAGAGGAGGTGGAGTAGAGGGAGATAGAATCATTATAGAATGAAAGTAGGGCGAGAAGAAATAATGATGGAATTATAGAAAAAAATTGTCCAAATGATTAAATCAATGGCAAATTATGGCTAGAGTGAGAAGCGATAACAGACGCCGACCAAAAACAAACGAATGAAGTACTGACCGGGGTGACGTGGAATTTCTATTAACCGATATCTTGGAGTAAAAACTCGAATTTTATTCTTCAATAATGTACGAGGACGAAAAAATCCACAAAGAGCTTGAATTATCCATTCATTTAGTCAAGAATATATACGCAACGAGTGATAAAATGTATTACAATGGCAGTACTCGGTTCAAACTGACAAAAAAGAAGTTTATATTTAGTCACTTATTCAGGGTTTATAAAAAGTTTATGTTTTTCTTGTAACCCATTGATAAAAAACTTTCTTCTGAATAATAATCTACATTTCATAGAAAATTAAGTCAGGGAAACCATATAAATAAGGTTTATACCATGAATTCTTTTAGCTCCAAGTATTTTATTCGCATTCTGAAAATATAAAAATTTTTAAAACGAAAAAAAAAAACACTTGTATGAAAAATGATTCATGTATTACTAGGCAACCCACGTTTTTGCCATTTAAAAATAAAAACATGTTTAAGTAAACAAATAATAAAACACACCATAACAGATTCAAACAGTCCAAGGCAATGAACAAATGCGTTCTGTAGTTGTAATTTTCTTTCTATAAATATTCATAATTTTTTATACGTATTCCAAAAGAATGGCCTCACTGTCCAAAATGACTGTTGTTCAAATAAAGATTTCGGGGTATGTTTTTTTTCTTCTTTTTTTTTTTTTTTTTTTTTGTCAGAGCTCGCAAAATTTTAATCTTAATTTATTCACTGACTGCAGGCGAGGGCGATACTTTCAATTCCTTTTTTTAATACAACAACGAGTTTTTTTTTTTTAAGATATAACATTATTGTATCACGACGCTATTCATTTCAACGTGAAGACAAAATGAATAGTTGAACATTTTTATTTCTCATGAATGTTGTCTGTGTGTTTGTAATCTGAATAAGAAAATCATTTCTTGTTATAGACGGAAAATTATTTACTGTTAAAACGAAATGAGAACAGTCAGATATTCATGGCAAACGTTTATAGCTTTTTTAAGTAAAAGATAATGTGATAAGAACAGGTCATATATTAAGAAAGCAAAATAGTTTATTCATGTGAATCAAAGCATGCACATTTGGGTTTATTTTAACATAAAGTTTACTATGAAACCTAGTATAGACTTCCACCAGCCGAGTTACAGCTGAAAATACTTGAACACATGCAATGTATGTATGTATGCATGTATGTATGCATTATGCGTGTATGTATGTATGTATTTCCTAAAAGTCCCATTCTGCTCTTGAACCCTTCGAAGCAATGGAAATATTATTTTGCTCTTTCTTTTTTATTTATTTATATGTTATTTTACTTCGTATTATTTTATCTTAGTGTTTTGTCCCATTTACGTTCGGTTCCTCTTAGTTTCGTCTCAGTTTTCTCTGAAAGTTTATTTTATTTTATGTCATTCAAACTTCTTGTACTTTTCAATGTTACTCAAATATCCGAGTTAATTTCTAGGGAGAAACACTCCTATAAATTTTACTTATCTTGTGATAACAGTTCGAATATTATTTCTTGTAATGATGACCGTCCGAAATATCATAGGTACAATCAACGATGCACACTTTGCGGTAAAACGAACATTTTTGGGAAAGACTCTGATTCTTCTCCATGAAAACTGAGCAAATCCATCTTTTCCTTGGACCAAAACGAGAAAATTATGAGCAAAAGACATTAGTGAGAGGAAAACATCATCAAGAATACTGCTTATAATAAGAGCTTCTGACATTATCTCTCGTTGGTCCTTAAGCAGCGCTGCAAATATTTCCTGTTTGAAAAGACTGCTGACTTCCTGTAACAACAAAAAGTCACAGGGAGCACCAGTAAAAAAGAAAACCATTTATTTTAATATGAGTCAATTTTGCCGTTCAGTACGTGTGGTTAAAGTAAGCTTGGGTTATGTGACCGTTAGCTTTGCCTTTGTCTTTTTGGTTTTGAGTTGTTTATTTTCATTTGAGAAAGAAAATACGTTGATAAATACGTTATTTAGACCTGCCTTTCCTTCAGTGTTTGATAAACCAACAAAGAAGAGCTAAAATGAATTAACATGTGTCCAAAACAATTTATATGAAGTGCAACTTTTTATCAGTTCAGGCCTATCTGGCTAGCAGTATTAAGGTTTGTGAATTGTATTTGGAAAATTAAGTTGAAAGCAGGTCCCAAGCGCTGCACCGAGTACATTTATGTCAAAGGATAGCCGGAGTGCCTTTCAACAGGTGCCTAAACAGCGCATGCGCGAACCTTTGAACGCGAGCTAAATATTTTATGATTTGTTATCTCGCCGTTACCAACTGAAGGATTTAAAACTAGATTTAACCCAAAACTCTTTGCGGCACAAATACAGCATTTTAATTCTGAAATGAAAAATTGGACTCGTGAAAAATTAAAAATGAGGCATCGAAAACACTTCGAATGAAAACATGCTTAACATGGTACCAAACCCTCCGTTGTTTTTAGATCTGGGAAGATTCCGTGTGTTCCTTTCAGCAAGTTAACGAATCGGTTGGGGGAATTTTCAGAGAATTTTGAGAGAGGACACATCATCACTGCAATATCGGCCTATCTCCCAACGCAATGAAATAAACCTGGTTTGCCCACATATTTGGACTCTCGAGACCCTTCAAAGTGCCAGCATCGATAAAACATGACAATTTTAAGGCAGCTAGCAACGATGCACACCCTTTTTTCTCCTTCCAGTGTGCCGTCGTCATGCAAAAACCATCCGTTCGTCGCTTCAGAAGAGAAACGTGATCTCAAAGAAATTTGCCGTGCTCTGATCCGCTGAATTCAAATTCTATTTCTGCTTCAGATAGAGATATTTTTATACCCCCTCTTGTTTCCTTTATGCATATTTACCTTCAGCTTCCTGCGACCTGTAAAGCCAGATGGAAATAAAACAGAGACAGTTCCTGCATTTTCTGCGCAATGCCGAGGTCTGGAAACCGTGTCAGAACACCAGGTGCTGCGCAGAAATTGCGGCCTCCACCCGAACCCTACTAGAAGGAAAGTGTCATACTTGACACAGGACAGGTATTCTGCACTTTATAAGGCATTAATAGCTCGATATAATGGAAATGGTCTACCAGTTCTTGAAGGTTATCGATACTAATTACGTTGTGATAATTAGATAGCAAATTCTGTTTTTTCCAAGGGATTTTGATTAAAAAACCTCTTAATTCACCAAGCCCTTAACCTGGTTAATAATGGCATCTGAAGAGATCGGTAAACGATACATTATGCACTCTTTGACTGTGTATGTCAAGTCTTAACAATTTAGAATTGCACTGAGGGTTTAGATAGCTGAAACCGTACGCCATTCAAACCACAACCTCCAACTCCCCCTTTTCGTCGGAGAGAAATGGATAACACCTGGTTTTCCATGAGCTAATTAACAAAATCATAAAATTATACTAAAATTATATTAAAATTATACAGTCGAAAGATTTGAAATTAATGTCCAAACGTTATAAACACTTGAAAGTCCCTAAGAATGTGGTGTCTGGAAATGGGTCAAAATAAAACACAAGATACCCCCTGCGACTTAACCTGGCGGACAGATAAAATCAGCAAATTAGGAACTAACTATCTGTAACTTGCAAAGATTTGTAAGCTTTTCCCCCTCTTCATACACTACCAAACCTCTCCTTGCCCTTTATTGAATTGCCCCACGATATCACTGTACCCATTCCCCCCCCTCCCCTACCCTCCCTCACCAGACTGTCCAAATCATCATCATCAATGTCACCAGTTTGGTTGAATGTCACAATAATGTCAAAATGAAATCAACAACCGCAGTTACTTATCCAAATACGCTGGACCAGAAGAAGAGACTCCTGAGACTATGTTGATAATAATGAAAGGTAATCTCAACGATGAATTTTGTTTTAACATTTTAGAGATTAAGTCCCATACACATAGATTTTACAAATCAGCAGCGAAGACGATTTGTTCAACTAGAAATGAAGAAGAAAAATTTTTTTTTTTTGGGGGGGTGTCATATGTGTTTTAAATGCGCCTTAACCCTTCTCGTTCCGTAAGTGCAAGAACTAAATGTGAGAACGTGACTCCATAAATATGAGATATATTTCAGTACAAACAGTGATATGTTCTCTTTGTGAGAGAGAGAGAGAGAGAGAGAGAGAGAGAGAGAGAGAGAGAGAGAGAGAGAGAGAGAGAGCTTCATTAAGACGCAAATAGTTATCAGAATAATAAATCATGATACTAAAAAATAGCCGATATCATCGAAGATGTCTTTTATACTGAACTGGTTTTAGTTAATAACCATTCTATATTCTATGTTAGGTCATCGTTGCAAGATCTGACACCTCGCATTCTTGCTTGAACTGTTTTATTAAGTAAACGAAGGAGAAAATTCTAAATAGGTGATCAAAGTTTTGTATGAAATACATCTTTCACAATTTATAAAAAGAAAAAAGTGGTAAAGTGATATTTATCTTCGAAAATGAAGCTGGACTGAGATTAGGCATTCAACACGTTTCTTTATATCTTTTCTGCTTGTTTGTTTGAACATTTAGTGTTTATATTTTTTCTGCATGTTTTTTTTTTTATTTTTTTTTTTTTTTTTCACATTTGTATGCGATGGTAGCCATTATCTTTCTCTCTTTTAAACCCATTACAGCCTAATGTTGACAAAAAATAGTACTGTTTCTAAGGTTTAAATAATAATAATAATAATAATAATAATAATAATAATAATAATAATAATAATAATAATAATAATAATAATAAATCAAACGACAGCAATCCTAAAGGTAATAATATGAAATAATGAGGATGGAAACTAATAGCATGCGAACCCCTGCAAAAAAAAAAAAATGATATTCTTGGGAATGGGAAAATGGAAATCTAATAAGGACGAGGTGTGTGTCCATGGATGGTGGCTGACTGTGTCATTTCCTCTGGCTCTTCCTGACAGTTTGCGACAGCCTGGACCTCCGGAATAACATCAGCGCCCTCGACGACCTCTGCAAATGTCGCATCATCCACGGCCACCTGCACTTCGTCCTTCAGGAGCAGGTATGTCTCTGCCTGAATTATCAACCAAGTACCCTTTGCACCGTCATGCTTTTGTCATTTTTCTGGTATATCTGTCGATGTCATTACCGGAGCTCTTACTAGTTTTTATAACTAAGCTCTCTACTTGGTGTTATTAACTGAGCTTGAGTATCTACTGTGTCTGCGAATGTTATCAGCTGAGACTATTTGTAACATCATGTTTTTGTCATTTTTTCTGGTTATTAACTGAGCTCTCAGTGGGTGTCATTAACTGAGCTTTAATTATCTATTATGTCTGCGAATGTTATCAGCTGAGACTCTTTGCGCCGTCATACTTTTGTCATTTTTCTGGTATGTCTGTCGACATTGTTAACTGGGCTCTTACTTGGTGTTATTAACTGACCTTTAATTATCTATGATGTCAGCGAATGTTATCAGCAGAGTGCTCTTTGCACCTTCAAGAGCCGTCCTCTGTCTGTTGTGACTGTGGGCATCATTGACTGAGCTCTCACCGGGTGTTATTAACTTAGCTTTAATTATCTATTGTGTCTATTGCACCTCCACGAACACAACCTTCGTCAGTTATGTCTGTTGGTATTATATTATCTGAGCTCTCATTTTCTGTTCTGTCTGTGAGCATTGTTAACAGGGAACGCTTTGTACCCCCATGGTTCCGTGCTTTATCTGTTATTATATGGATATTGATAACTGAGATCTCATTTCATATTAAGCGAGTATTCATTGCACCTTCATGCTTTTGTTATTTTTCTGTTGAATATTTGAGTATTATCAACTGAGCTGACATTCCCTGTTGGGTCGGCGAGGATTATTAAAAGAGTAGTACTCTGCACCTTCAGGCTTCCGTTAGTTTTCTGTTGTCTCTTTGTATTATTGACTGAACTCTCAGTTTACTCTTATGTCCTCGAGGATTGTTAACTGAATACTTTTACGCTTCCAGTCCTCACGAGGTGCACTGCAGGCATTACTTAAGGTTGATTGCAGCGTCCCTTCGGCCCCTAGCCGCACCCCATTTCATTCCTTTTACTGTACCTCCATTCATCTTTTCTCTCTCCCATCTTGCTGTCCACGCTCCCTTAACAATTGTTTCATAGTACAACTGCAAGGGTTTTCTCCTGTTACACCTTTCAGACCTTTCTACTTTTAATTTCCCTTTTAGGGCTGAATGACCTCATAAGTCCCAGTGCTTGGCCTTTGACCTAAATTCTATATTCCATTCCCTTCTATCAGTCTCATATGCTTATGGGTATCATTATCCGAGTACTCGCTCAACCCTCATGCTTCGGTTATCCATAACCAAGTACGCCCTTCATGCTCCTGTCTTTTTTCTCTCTTTTTTGCGGATATTATTAACCGAGCTCTCTTTTATTTTTCTTACGTCTGCGTGTATTGTTATCTTGCTTCTCATTTCCTTTGAAATCTGCAAGCGTTGTTAAACCAAGTCTTTGCGCATTTACGTTTCCTTCATTTCGCAGTTTTATTTCACCTTGTTTTGTGTCTCTCTTATATTGGCGAAAATTCTTAAGCAATTATTTATGTCTTGTTGAATGTTCTCAGCACGATTCTGGCCTGCCGCTGGAAGGGAAAAGGAAAAACGCCATTCTGGCAGAAGCTTATTTCTGATTTTCTAAACTGAGAGGCATATATCGTAGAAATACTTCTGCTCCATTCCCAGCCAATTCCATTTTTCAAATATTGGAGTACCATGGTCCATGCTTTACCTCCAACGACGACCTTCGCGGCAGTTTTTTTTTTTTTCTGTTTTTTTTTTTTTTTTTCTTTTTCTTTTAATTGGGTTTTATTGGTCGAACGCCAGACCCGCAAGCATTAGTTTAGGATACTCAGTGCCAGCGACTGTACAACCATGACTCGACAGTCTTTGTTAATAAGATATAAGATAATACCAGTTACCTTTTTGCGTCGCTCGCCAATAAGCGCATTAGAGGTCATGCTACAATCCATGAAAACTCCCAGGTTTTCCATTGCGTGTGGCGGGTCAAAAGCGTCACATTACTGAATTTTATGATTGTGTTCTCCGGGATTCGAGAGATATACTGTCTTGATCCGAAGAAAATGACTTATGGTTTGCTTTCGTTAAGTAATAGGTCGTTAATATTTCAATAGAATTTTGTAGTAGTCAGTATATTTCGGTTCTTTTTATCAAATCACCGAAATTTTCAAGTTCCCTGTCCTGTTAGCAAAATCTGGGTATCATCAGCACAAACAACAAGAAGACCATCTTCTATATGCTACAGGGATTTCACGAAATCCCTATGGCATATGTGAAATAGCGAATTCGCTTAGGAACATTTGATCTCCGAGGGCTACCACTAAACACAGTGAAACATTGATTCATCTACACTGTTTCGATGTGTTTGTTAGTACCTTGGTGGTCAAATGTGTTTCGCCGTGTTTAGTACTAGCCCCGGGGATATCAAATGCACTTAGGGTCATTTGATTCCCACGGGCTAGTATTTAACACGGCGAAATACATTTGACTCCCCAGGGGCTAGTACTATAGTACACGGTGAAACAATGTAGATGAATCACTGTTTCGCCGTGTTTATTTCACATATTCCCTGTAACATATATGTATTGTGCCAGATCGTTGATATGGATAAAAAAGGACAAGGGCCCAGAATCGATCCTGGGGTAGCTGTCCAAAAGATATCTCCTCAGAGGAGGATAGGATTGGTCCATTTCAAAGAGACTGGATGCGATTGCTCATATAATTTTCAAGCGGAAAGAAGTCGACATTGACTTTAGCTAATTTACTTATTAGAATTTGGTGATGAACACGTCCAATGCTTTGAATAGGTCCAGTGATAAGAGGAGTGATTTTTTTTCTATGTTTTCCTGTATTTTACCGGTGACCTTAACTATACTCTGTTTTTTTTTTCCATCTGTCCACCCGCCTGTGGTGTTTGCGTATGGTAACACTGCGTCCCGGGCTTTAGATAGTTACGCTATGTGTAAGTTTTAGGTAAATAAAAGGCTATCTGGGTGTACATTTACAACTGAAAAGTGTTTTAATAATTTACTGTATGCTAATTACACCGTTAATATTCGAAATAGGATATTATTATAATTGCTGAATGTAACTATCTAAAGCCCGGGACGCAGTGTTACCATACGCAAACACCACAGGCGGGTGGACAGATGGAAAAAAACAGTGTAGCGCAGTTCCGTTGAAAGGTTAGGTCTAAAATGACGTCTGTTGTTCGTTAGCTCGCAGGTGGTTTGATTCAAGGAAAGTCATTAGTGGAATAGTTATCATTTTCTCGATGATTTTATAGAGTTGACAGGCAACAGAGAAATTGGTCTATAATTTCCTACGTTTTCAGTGTCTCCACTTTTATAAACGGGAATTAAGTAAGGATGTTCCCTGTAACAATTGAGGTGTTGACTATAACAAGAAGGTACACAATTGACGGACAGAGTCAGTTTAAAATCGAAATGGAATTTCGTCAAATCCAGAAGAGTTTTTGGGCTTTAAATGTTTTATTACAAGAATCAGAGTATCTATATCATCTGGCTGAGGCCTGAATTAATTTATTGTAGATAATCTTGTGGAGGGCTAATCACAATGGAGTTGATTGGCATTGCAGATATTTTCCTGCGATCTAGCCTACGTTTTCTTTCCTGTATTAGCAAAATGTTTATTAAAATCATCTGCTCGCGTCTGAGCATCTATGTTTTATAGTGACCCTGGAAACTACGTTTGGAGGTATTAATTTAATGACATTCCATGTTCCCTCGTGTTGCCCTTACATTAAGATAATTTATTTGTTATTATTTTCAGCCTTTGGGTCTTGTCTATTTAATTTAAATTCCTGTAGTATGTTCTCTCAAACTCTCATTGCATCTTTAATTTCGGTGTGTCGATCCAAAGAGCAGGAAGGCTTATCATTACTTCCGTTATAAAAGGAGTACAGGAGTCTAAACATTTCATAAAAGTAATGTCATGAGTATGAACCTGAGGTATGATTATGATTTATATAGACTTTTGGCATTATGTCAATCACAGGGGCACCTAGGCCATTCGGCACTGAAACGGAAATTGGCAGCAAAAGGTTTGAAAGGTGTTACAGGAGGAAAACCTCAAAGCAGTTGCACTATGAAACAATTATTAGGAGAGGGTGGACAATAAGATGGAAGAAAGAGAATATGAACGGAGGTACAGTAAAAGGAAAGAAAGTAGTTGCAGCTAGGGGCCGAAGGGACGCTGCAAAGAATCTTAAGTAATGCCTACATTGAACCGAATGAGGTGCACTGACGGCACTAGCCCCTACGGGGTATGAACCTGAGAGTGTACGCCAGTAATAAATAAGATTGTATTTAAGGAACAGCAGTCATTTCACGAGAGTTCACAAAGGTAGTTCTGGGAATAATTCTTGCGACAACGAAATGAGTTAACAGCTGGAGGGCGATTTTCTTTTCTCATCTGTCGTTAAAAGTTCACGATCACCCACTGAACGAGGCAAGACATCAGAATGTGCTACGAAATTAGGTCTAATGGTAATAATACGATCCAAGAGTGCTTTGGAGGCAGTTGTAATGCGAGTTGGTTTTATTGCCAACTGCGTCAGGTGATGGGCTTTGATAATGTTTCCTTTGCTATTACTTGGGGACAAAAGGTTATCGCTGAAATCGCCTAGAATTAGGAGAGAGGTTTGTTCCTCAAACACATGGAACGAAACACGACAGAAAGTTAATCACAGCTCTCGGTGGGGGCATGGGCGTGGCGGTATACGCAGCTTATGATAAATGATGGAGATTTATTATATTGACTTGTCATCCAAAGGTCCTCGACGTTTCTTGGTCTCACGAGTTCTGGTGTCAGTAACTTCAACCTCATAAGGTGTCTAACATAGATACATACTCACCCACCTCTCCCCCACCACTTCGGTAGATAGAGATCTCTGGGATTTCAATGAAGCTGCCGTGTATTTCGTACAAAAGCCACGATTCGATTGTACTCATGATATCAGCATTCCTATCAATCGTCAAAAATTCGATAGCATCATAGTTTCCAAGGAGGGAATGTGTATTTATATGTACAACGGTCTGTTGGAGTATTATGATGATGAAGAAGTAATTGTTATCCTGTATTTCGACAAAATCTTGTTTTGTGTCCATACTCCTTTACTCTTATCACATCTAATACTACGATTAAATTGGTATTAGAAAAAAAATCTGACCGAGTTCACCGCAGTTATAACAAGGGCGACGACCTGAAGGCTTCTCGCTTCACCTGTCTGAGTTGGCTCGTATTTGCGACAGGTAAGATTAGCGGCCAAGTCCCCTCGCCATCCCTAATTTGAGGATGAGCTGTGACGACCGTAATGACCACCCTCAACGGAAAATTGACTGTTTCTCCTTCCACTTATATCTGTCGTGCTGTAAAAAGTCTTTGTGCATGATCTTGAACATTTTTGGCGGTATTTTGGTAGGTCAAGTCTATGTTTCTGAAGCTCGGCGTTCTGCTTCCTTCCGTGTGTGGTTGGGAGTTTCTCTTGTTGTTAGCAACACCTTGCGAGCCTGCGGGGAATGGGGCAATTACTTCTTGGAACATGGTAGCGGCCCAGTTGCCATGTAATTTGAAGAAAGGACATTGTTTAGAGATGACATTCAGCAACCTGATAACCCATAATCTGTTAAGAAAGTGTCCTTGGCTCTCACTACTGACATGCGCACATCTTTGATCAATTTCACCTGACCCAAATCTAAAGTGTAAGTTTGTTTTGATCACTGATACCCCTTTTTTGAACTCCAAGCTGCAAGACGATTATTGAAGTTGTTTACAATTCCATCAAACTCTTGGATTCTCAGGACCAGTGTTAGTTCACATATGTGAATGCTTACGTCCTCGTCTATCTGCTTCAGACTCGCAACAAGAAAACCAAGTCTATCGAAAATATCTTCCTACTGATTTTCCCCGTATATCTTAGAGACCGCAGTAAAGAATGCATTACTTTGGGGCCCATTGAAGATTTGCCGAAATCCAACATTGTATCCTTCCTAGATCGTGACACCCAAGGGTTTTAACTCGGTAACTATCCACGTTTGCGGTGTGTCTAGTAAAACCCCGTTGGGGATGACAGCATAACCATAAACAGAAAACTGTAGATATAAAGATAATGACTAAAGAAATGTTAGTCTTATCTAATTACCCCCGAACTTTGTTGGGAGTCACTATCTAGGAAATATCCCCAACATTTGATGAGGTCGATGTTTTCTTCCTTTGTGGCTCGGACTGAGCATTGAATTTTCAAATCAGATGTTCGAATTGCAGTAAGGTGTTATGTCCTAATCTTCCCTCAGATGGTTCGGCGTCGGTGACCCTGGTAGTTGTGACGCCAGATAACTCACAATCAATCAATCAATCCCTCAGATGGAGTGCAGGTAGGCCCGTGAAATGCATCTGGTGACTGATGAATAACCGATGTTTACTACGTTGCTCCACCTTCTCTTCCAGCAATGAGAGGCGATCCTTCAATTTATCGACCGTGACATGAGTAGCTTCTAGCAGTTGGTTTAATTCATCAATATCTCAGTCTCTCATGTTTAGTCTTTCTCCAAGTTCCTCGTCGCCCTTCGTAGCATCTCCTGGCGTTATTTCATGGTTTGAATCTTTGCTTTCAGTATTGATCAGTCTATAAGACTGTCGATTTCTTTCGAGTAGGATATGGATCAATTTTTCTTTTGTAACCCAGACCTTTGTGAAACCAATCTCACGATGATACTTAAGTAACTCAGCTTTCCTATAGTTTGAGTGGAGGAATTCCCAAATGGGATTGTTTAAAGACACGGCTTTATTAGAAGATGACGTTATGTCGTGAGAATTCTGTTTGGAATCTGCAGTGTTTCAGAATTCTGCGTGCATCTACACGCGGGAATATTTTTTTTTTTAGCTGTGTAAGTAATGACGTCAACAATACGTCATAGCACTCTTACTGCGCATGTGCGGAAAAAAGTCAAGTTGAACAGGGTCTCTGATGCCAAGAGAATAATCTCCAGTTAAAATATTATAAAATCTACAGCGTTAAAATGATCATCAACATTACATTACCATTACACAATACTTCACTAAGGTCAGAGAGTTTCACGACGTCAAATGGCTATATGGGAAGCACATAAATGCACAAAACGTCAGGAGCGTTTTTGGTCTTGTTTTTGTTATGAATACGGCGGAGTGAGAGAGAGAGAGAGATGGGGGGGGGGGGGAGGGGGGGGGATTTGGAACGATTATATAAATGTAAAACTTTAATACATCAAAGAAAAAAATAGATGTTGAGAATACCATCTTAAATATATGCTGCTTCGTGTCAAGAAGAACATCAGAGAGAGAGAAGAGAGAGAGAGAGAGAGAGAGAAGAAACGATTATATACCAGAAATAATTTATTACATCACTGGAAAAAACAAGAAATATGGAGGAGAATGTCATCATAAATATGTTCCGTAATGGGTCAAGAAAAATATCAGATAGAGAGAGAGAGAGAGAGAGAGAGAGAGAGAGAGAGAGACATATTTGTACGTGATATTTAGCGGTGACCTTGCGAGTTAATATTTCATTGTACAAAGGAGGCGAATGTCAAGGCTGCACCTTTATATAATCCAATAAAGAAAAAAAAAATCCAGTCGCAGTACAGTTTCTCTCACATCTCCGTTGCAAGAGGAGATTGCCGATGATTTATTCCAGGTCGCGTAATTTTAATTGCTTGTTCTGTCTGCAGTTTCCTCATCTTCGGAGTCTGGTGAGGAAGGCAACGGAGAATGGTTTATTACTCTTTCCTGTTACATGAATTGGGAATGAGAGAGGACCTAAATTTAGATACAGGATGGTACTATATCCTCATTTTTACCATTAATTGGAGGGATAGGATATCAAAATAACAGAATTAGGGAAGTAATGGGGGTGCAGCCGGTCGATGAGAATGATGTTAGGTTCTCTGGCTTGAAGTGGCTAGGCCATGTGTATAGAAGACAGGGAATAGTACGAGATACACCGTAGTGGTTTGCCCTTGGTAGAAGAGGTAGAGGTAGCCCAAAGGAGACGCGTTTGAGGACAATGAGTTGGGAAGCAGGAGATGACTGTTGGGGAGATTTTGAGGAGTTAGCCTAGGACAGAATGTGGTGGCATCTCCGTGGGTGCCGCAGGAAATGATTGACTGATTCTGGAATCTGATGGCGAAGGCAACCGAGTAAGAATGATAACTCTATCTGTTACGCGAATCGAAGGTGACAGATGACCTGAAATTAGATACCAAAGAGTATTTTATGAAAAAAAGAGCTAAATAATTGTTATATTGGACCTTGGAGGCAAGACAGCGACAGGAAATTATCCTTCTTAATAATACTCATCGTCAAAGCGGATTTGAACATCATACATCTCTTGGCTTCGATATTAATGATATAGTAAAGATGTGTGGCGTTAAATTCGGTATTATACCAATGGTAATTATTGTACTTGCGAGTTACCGAGAATTAAATTATTATCTACAAAGAATGAATGATCGTATTCTTTTCTTCATAGGAAAATGTAAAAGTTTTATAATGGTTGACATTCAGTTTATATATTACTGTGAATGTACAAATATTATTTTCGAATTCCTAGCAGTGTAACTGGCTGCCGTGTGGGTAAAGAAAATCAAGGTTTTCTCTGTTTGAAACTTTTCTTTTCGGATGAAGTTTGGCTCTAACAAGACCTGGTATCTGTCTATAATAATAAAATCCGTGTGGATCTTTCTCGTTTGTCCCCCTCGGCTGGGTAGGGGAGACATGACACATCCACCCTCCTCCTCCAATCCTTTTGTCTGCCCCAGGTGGGGCGTAGTAGGTAGGGGATGTGGGAGGGTATTGTAGACATGGCACATCCATCCTCCTCCTGCAAATCTGTTTGTCAGCACCGGGTGGAGGCGTGGTAGGTAGGGGATTGGGAGGGTAGTGTAGACATGACACATCTACCCTCCTCGTCCAAACCTTTTCTCCGCCCCAGGCGGGGGCGTAGTAGGTAGGGGATTGGGAGGGTAGTGTAGACATGACACAGCCACCCTC
>NC_087203.1:71819133-71824133 GCF_015104395.2 Macrobrachium nipponense | reverse complement strand
TCCCTAAAACAAAAAACAAACAAAAATGGGCCCTTACCCAGATCCGAATCCCTCCCAAAAAACATACTCATTGCTGCCACTCAGGCAACAAATTAACAAACGAACTGCACACAACATGAACAACAAAGACTCGAAAAGAGAGACCGGTATTTTACCAAAAATTATATTTTCACGGGATAACCATTACAACTGATGAACCTAAAATTGAAGTGTGGCATTTAAAAAATGTTTTGACAAGTTCGATGTATTTAAAATAAGCATATTTCACTCTTTCCATGGTTGTAAGTTTTTTTCTAATATTTTCCTGAAAATGTTCAAGTAAATAAGTAGAGTTTATTTAAAGACAAGAAAATTCTGTCTCATTCAAAAAAATGTTTAATGTGACAGTATGTGTAATATGATTTTATGTGTAATCGAAAGACAAACTGGAATCCTTCCAAAAGGTGACCTAAAATACCAAAAGAAAAAAGTTAAGAATTTGTCAAGATAAATGAAAGTTCATTAAAAAATTCAACTCTTCTCAGGTCTCGAACACCATGATAGATTGTTGAAAGCTTTGATCCATGACAAAAAAAATCATTCTTTTGATAAAGGTTATCTCTGGAACGTAATACCTTATATAAACGGTGGCATTTCATTTGATATTTTTTATAACGATTCCAGACTATTGAAAATAGAATTCCCCATTTCTGATTAGGATGGAAAATATCTCTCTGTTTTGTTAGGCGTTTAGGTACAAGACACATTCTCAATGAGGGTGGCTTCTTATTTGTAAAAATAAATGATTGGACTACCTCGAAGCATTGCCTGACTTATTGCAGAATATTATCTGGTAGGACTACAGTTCTCGTCTAAAGTCCTACTTCTGTCAAAACGGTTTCTAATGATCAGGAGAACTAAAATATCCCACAAGATATATATATATATATATATAATAAGATATATATATATATATATATCTATATATATCTGTATAAGAGTATACATATATTTATATATATATATATATATATATATATATATATATATCTATATATATATAATATTTATATAATATTATTATATGTAGGTATATATATATATATATATATATATATATATAGTATATATAATATATTATATAGATACATATATACATATATAATTATCACATCACCGTGATTCATATAAATCATTTGAGCTACAAATGTCCTTTAATATCAATTCACTCTACCTCGGAATTCATATATATTTTCATATATGTACCGAAGGGCAATTTTTTAGTTGATAATAAATTCGTCCCCTCATGGGATCAAACCATCGTCCAGCGGGCAGGCACGAAATCACGACGACATTGACGTTACTGATTCGGCTAACAGTGAGACAATAAGTTTATACCGATTCTGACCTTACAAATCACCGTCGAACTTGGTGTTTTCGTAATTAGAATCGATATGAAACCCCTTCTACCATATTAGCCAATTCAAACGTTTGACGAACGTAGCCATGATATGAATAATTATCACATCACCGTGATTCATATAAATCATTTGAGCTACAAATGTCCTTTAATATCCAATTCACTCTACCTCGGAATTCATATATTTTCATATATGTACCGAAGGGCAATTTTTTAGTTGATAATAAATTTCGTCCCTCGTGGGATCGAACCACCGTCCAACGGGCAGGCACGAGATCAGGACGACATTGATGTTACCGATTCGGCTAACAGTGAGGCAATAAGTTTATACCAATTCTGACCATACAAATCACCGTTTTCGTAATTAGAATCGATATGAAACCCCCTCTACCATGTTAGCCAATTCGAACGTTTGACGAACGTAGCCATGTTATGAATAATTATCACATCACCGTGATTCATATAAATCGGTAACGTCAATATCGTCCTGATTTCGTGCCTGCCCGCTGGACAGTTGTTCGATCCCACAAGGGGACGAAATTATTATCAACTAAAAAATTCCCCTTCGGTACATATATGAAAATATATCAATTCCGAGGTAGAGAGAATTGGATATTAAAGGACATTTGTAGCGCGAATGAGATATATATATATATATATATATAATATATATATATATATATATATATATATATATATATATATATATAGATAAGATAGATAGATAGATAGATAGATAGATAGATAGATGCAGAGAAATTACCTACCTAGAAAAAATAGATATAATCTTTTTAATCTTCTAAATGCAAGAATAAACAATAAAGAAAGTTTCTCTGTTTTTAGACCCACGGGGAAATCATGTTCCATTTTCAGAAACATTTGACGCTCTGTAGAAGAAAATTAGTAACTGGTGAAGCTTTTTTTTTTTATTTTTTACGAACGGTTGAAGGTTTTTTTGCGTACTAGCAGTCCTGGGAACCCACCACCTGAGCTTCTTCCCTTCCCTAACCTCTGCACGCACACACTAACACACACACGACCGCGCACACACACAAAAAGATACAAATCAAATGACAAAGTTTTAGTGAAGAAGTAACCGTTGAAGGTTTCTGACGTAATATCAAATGAAAACTGGCAGTGATGGAAACGAACAGAAAACATGATTTATTTGCTTGAAAATAGAAATCATTAGATATAAAAACGATAACGTAGAATAAATAAAACCTGTAATCGATGCTCAGCTTCGACAAGCCAGAAATTCCACCCGTGACATTTGTGAATAACCCAGATTGCATCCAGCCGAAATGACACAGAATTACTACAAAGAAAAGATTTTATTCGTCGTACTTTGATATCCTTTGATGATTGCGAGTAAAGTTGAATTCTTAGCTCTCATCGCAATAACAATTCGCTAATACGAAAGTCGAGAAAGCAGACCCCGTGAAATACTTGGACAAAGTTTGAAAATGCTATTGAAATACACTGAAGATAGGAAAATCGGTCATCATGAGACAAAGCTGTGTGTGCGCATACACACACACATATATATGTATATATATTTACATACATATTATACATATTATATATATATATATATATATATATATATATATATATATATTATATATATATATATATTATATATATATATACGCTTTTGTGTTACCTATAATTTTCAGGTTAGTTAGATGGGAAAAATAATATATATTATATATATAATATATATATATATATATATATATATATATATATATATATATATATATATATATATATATATATATTTTAATATATATTATTTTTCCCATCTATCTAACCTGAAAATTATAGGTAACACAAAGCGTATATATATATATATATATATATATATATATATATATATATATATAATATATAATATATATATGATATATATATATATATATATATATATATATATATATATATATATATATATATATATACGCTTTTTGTGTTACCTATAATTTTCAGGTTAGTTAGATGGGAAAAATAATATATATAAATATATATATATATATATATATATATATATATATATATATATATATATATATATATATATATATATATATATATATATATATATATACTATATATATATATATATATATATATATATATATATATATATATATATATATGTATATGTATGTATGTATATCATACATATATTGACAGCAAGGATTTTTCCATCTTGGGCCAACTGCAGAACAACAGCGACCTGACTATCTTAAATCTATAATTATCAAAAGACTGTATCGTCGTTAAACACCCAACGTCCTCTAATAAAAAATTGTTTATAGCATAGTTTGGGCAATGTTTTTGGCTCACTTTGCTTTTGTTTATTTTTGTTAGTCTTGCTTTTTCTTTCGTGTAGGTAGGTGTTTTAAGATTTTAGTAAAGTCCTTTTAATTTATTTGCCTTTGAAGATACTATTCAATTTTAACCTTTTACTTAATTTTAACTTAATTTTTGAGACCTGGAATTCGTCCCGAAACGTCGGCATTGAAATAAACTGTTAAAGGATGAGGATGCCTTTCCCTACTACTTCCTTCACGATATATCTTCTTTGAGCTCCAGCCCTCCGGTCCTAGATATATATATATATATATATATATTATATATATATATATATAATATATATATATATATATATATATATATATATATAACCTTTTGTACAAAGCTGACAGTAGGACTATGTAGTATGTATATTTGTTATAAACAGCGAAACTACTAGACCGACTTGAACCAAAGTCGGACCATATATGTAAATTTTATAGAGGATGGTTTTTAACCAGGTGCCGTTTTGATCAGGCTGTCCGACCATGCTAACTTCCTTAATATTAGCTGTAGATAAATTATGAATACATTATTCTGACAGAGCTATTCACGAGAATTCCAAATATGCTCTGAATTTTCTTCTACGATGAAAAATAATGATGATATTACGGTTCAAACAATGCCGTCCTACAGTTGCCTGCCGACCCATTTATATAATAACCATTATGACCTTTCATTCTCGACTTCTTCACGCTTTTTGGATAAGCGCGTTACTACAAAGCAGATTGGTTGAGGTTAAACTAAAGCACTCTGCCAGAGGAAGGATATGATTCATCCAGCTCATAAAACATACATCTTTCGAAATCATTTAGATTTTTCTAGATCTGGAATAGCACATCATCATCGTCATCATAGCATAGTATATCACATACGCTACAATAGTTATTAAGACTATATATATTATAAATACATACATACATACATACATACATACATACATACATACATATATATGTGTGTGTGTGCGTGTGTGTCTGTAAGTGTATGTGCATATATATCAATAATGACTATGGGATATCTTACAAACAAAAGTTGATGCCCAAGGGGTCCCAAGGAATCGACAACCACTGTCGTTTACAAATTTAAGTGTTCGGAAGAGGTAAGACCTTTTGATATAAACTACTTTTGGTTTACAATGACAAACCTAAACAAGCAATTTCAAGCCCATCGCAAAGATGGAGCCATACACCAGCATTTTGTAAATGGGCAGGACAAGAAACAACCTCCAAGTGACCTT
>NC_087203.1:71799133-71809133 GCF_015104395.2 Macrobrachium nipponense | reverse complement strand
ATATCTTTTTTTTCTTTTTTTTTTGCTCTATCACAGTCCTCCAATTCGACTGGGTGGTATTTATAGTGTGGGGTTCCAGGTTGCATCCTGACCGCCTTAGGAGTCCATCAACCCTTTTCTTACGATGTGCGCCGTTCCTAGGATCACACTCTTCTGCATGAGTCCTGGAGCTACTTCAGCCTCTACTTTTTCTAAATTCCTTTTCAGGGATCTTGGGATCGTGCCTAGTGCTCCTATGATTATGGGTACAATTTCCACTGGCATATCCCATATCCTTCTTATTTCTATTTTCAGATCTTGATACTTATCCATTTTTCCCTCTCTTTCTCTTCAACTCTCGTGTCCCATGGTATTGCGACATCAATGAGTGATACTTTCTTCTTCACTTTGTCAATCAACGTCACGTCTGGTCTATTTGCACGTATCACCCTATCTGTTCTGATACCATAGTCCCAGAGGATCTTTGTCTGATCGTTTTCTATCACTCCCTCAGGTTGGTGCTTGTACCACTTATTACTGCAAGGTAGCTGATGTTTCTTGCACAGGCTCCAGTGGAGGGCTTTTGCCACTGAATCATACCTCTTTTTGTACTGGTTCTGTGCAAGTGCCGGGCATTCGCTTGCTATGTGGTTTATGGTTTCATTTTTCGTGTTGCACTTCCTACATATGGGAGAGATGTTATTTCCGTCTATCGTTCTTTGAACATATCTGGTTCTTAGGGCCTGATCTTGTGCCGCTGTTATCATTCCTTCAGTTTCCTTCTTTAGCTCTCCCCTCTGTAGCCATCATTGCCATGTGTCTTCGCTGGCTAGTTCTTTAGTCTGTCTCATGTATTGTCCGTGCATTGGTTTGTTGTGCCAGTCCTCTGTTCTGTTTGTCATTCTCCTGTCTCTCTATATTTCTGGGTCTTCGTCTACTTTTATTAGTCCTTCTTCCCATGCACTCTTTAGCCACTCGTCGTCACTGGTTTTCAGATATTGCCCCAGTGCTCTGTTCTCGATGTTGACGCAGTCCTCTATACTTCGTAGTCCTCTCCCTTCTTCCTTTCGTGTTATGTATAGGCTGTCCATATTTGCTCTTGGGTGTAGTGCTTTGTGTATTGTCATATGTTTCCTGGTTTTCTGATCTATGCTGCGGAGTCCTGCCTTCGTCCATTATTATTATTATTATTATTATTATTATTATTATTATTATTATTATTATAAGAATAATAATAATGATGAAAATAATAAAACTAGATGCTGAAGTAGCTCCAGGACTCTTGAAAAAGAGTTTGCTACTAGAAACAGCGTACATAGTAAGAAAAGTGATGGACTCCTAAGGAGCCAGGATAAAACCTGGAACCCCACACTATTAAACCTACCCAGCCGAATAGGAAACTGATAGACAATAATAATAATAATAATAATAATAATAATAATAATAATAATAATAATAATAATAATAATAATAATAATAACAATGCTCAACTGAAATACAATGCTTACAAGCTCTGGAATAAGACTAGTAGAGGTTAATATCAGGAGAGGGATCTTCCAGGGCGACTCACTGTCCCCACTACTCTTCGTAGTAGCCATGATTCCCATGACAAAAGTACTACAGAAGATGGATGCCGGGTACCAACTCAAGAAAAGAGGAAACAGAATCAACCATCTGATGTTCATGGACGACATCAAGCTGTATGGTAAGAGCATCAAGGAAATAGATACCCTAATCCAGACTGTAAGGATTGTATCTGGGGACATCAGGATGGAGTTTGGAATAGAAAAATGCGCCTTAGTCAACATACAAAAAGACAAAGTAACGAGAACTGAAGGGATAAAGCTACCAGATGGGAGCAACATCAAACACATAGATGAGACAGGATACAAATACCTGGGGATAATGGAAGGAGGGGATATAAAACACCAAGAGATGAAGGACACGATCAGGAAAGAATATATGCAGAGACTCAAGACGATACTCAAGTCAAAACTCAACGCCGGAAATTTGATAAAAGCCATAAACACATGGGCAGTGCCAGTAATCAGATACAGTGCAGGAATAGTGGAATGGACGAAGGCAGAACTCCGCAGCAAGATCAGAAAACCAGGAAACATATGACAATACACAAAGCACTACACCCAAGAGCAAATACGGACAGACTATACATAACACGAAAGGAAGGAGGGAGAGGTCAACTAAGTATAGAGGACTGCGTCAACATCGAGAACAGAGCACTGGGGCAATATCTGAAAACCAGTGAAGACGAGTGGCTAAAGAGTGCATGGGAAGAAGGACTAATAAAAGTAGATGAAGACCCAGAAATATACAGAGACAGGAGAATGAGAGACAGAACAGAGGACTGGCACAACAAACCAATGCACGGACAATACATGAGACAGACTAAAGAACTAGCCAGCAATGACACATGGCAATGGCTACAGAGGGGAGAGCTAAAGAAGGAAACTGAAGGAATGATAACAGCGGCACAAGATCAGGCCCTAAGAACCAGATATGTTCAAAGAACGATAGACAGAAATAACATCTCTCCCATATGTAGGAAGTGCAATACGAAAAATGAAACCATAAACCACATAGCAAGCGAATGCCCGGCACTTGCACAGAACCAGTACAAAAAGAGGCATGATTCGGTGGCAAAAGCCCTCCACTGGAGCCGGTGCAATAAACATCAGCTACCTTGCAGTAATAAGTGGTACGAGCACCAACCTGAGGGAGTGATAGAAAACGATCAGACAAAGATCCTCTGGGACTATGGTATCAGAACGGATAGGGTGATACGTGCAAACAGACCAGACGTGACGTTGATTGACAAAGTGAAGAAGAAAGTATCACTCATTGATGTCGCAATACCATGGGACACCAGAGTTGCAGAGAAAGAGAGGGAAAAAATGGATAAGTATCAAGATCTGAAAATAGAAATAAGAAGGTTATGGGATATGCCAGTGGAAATCGTACCCATAATCATAGGAGCACTAGGCACGATCCCAAGATCCCTGAAAAGGAATTTTGAAAAACTAGAGGCTGAAGTAGCTCCAGGACTCATGCAGAAGAGTGTGAATCCCTAGAAACGACACACATAGTAAGAAAAGTGATGGACTCCTAAGAGGCAGGATGCAACCCGAACCCCATACTATAAATATCACCCAGTCGAATTGGAGGACTGTGATAGAGCAAAAAAAAAAAAAAAAAAAAAAAAAAAAAAAAAAAAAAAAAAAATAATAATAATAATAATAATAATAATAATAATAATAATAATAATAATTTCGAAATGAAAGTGTACGAGGAATGTTCTCAAAGGTCGTAGTTGAAGGCAACCAACACGGCGGTTCTTGTATCACAACATCACAGTTCTTCCGTATCATTATTTCCTCATTATACACTTTTATCCAATTGGTTGTTTACTGTCAGTCCCTCTAAGCTTGCCCTGGTACAGTTGTTGATGAATTGGACTCGTTTTTTAAGTGTCCTAAATGGATATGCTAATGACGAAATATGCAGATTCATTTGAAGCAAGAGGCTTTGACAACATCACTTTGTGTTTTTTTTATTCCCCCTATTTAGTAACTCATTACCGTGAGAGGGTCACGAGTTATGATTTTACCTAATTGGACATTGTTTGATACCCTTAATTGCACGGTAAAAATGAGTTTACTGCATTGTGTTAATCAATCATGTTTTTCTTTATGCCAATTTGCGTTGCGCGTCCTCTGCAAATACCTTTGTAGTTGGTGGACTTGCCTCCTCATTATGTTGTGGCATGGATTGGTTGGATGTTGTATGATCCCATCGTGGGATGCTTTTCAGTTGCCTCACCTGTCTCCTATTCATGGTATGTCTTTACGAAGTTGCCTTAAGTGTCTCCTCTACATAGTATGCCTGACCTAGTTCTTCGTCGACGTATGCCTTTTAGGTTTCGGTCCTATCTTCTTTGCAATGTATACTTTGTAGTTTCCGGAAATGTCTTTTCTTTGTGGTATACCTCGTAATTTACCAGGCATGTATTCTCTTCACTGTGTAGTTTCCAGACATTCCACACTTATCTCCTCTTCATAGTATGGCTCGTAGTTGACAATTCTCCTCCCCCGTCTTCATGGTATGTCTCCTCTTCATGGTTTCCCGATTTGTAATCACCAGACCACGTCTTCTCTTCACTGAGGAAGTGTCCCCTCCACGAGGTATATCTTGTAGCTTTCAAACCTGCCTCCTCTTCATGGTATACTTTTTAGTTGCCAGACAAGCTTTCTATTCATGTGATGTCTTTATGTGGCTAGCTGATGTTTCTCCTATTCGTCGCATGGCTTAGTAGTTGCTAGACGTCTATCATATCTACGTATATCATGCCTGAGAGATCCAGAATTTGGTGGAAGATTTCATATCGAGTAAAGTAAGGATTTCAAAGTTCAGGAAGACCAAATTTTGATATCGGATTTTGACGTCCAATAACTGGAATTAACTTTTGAGGTAAAAATTTGAAGAAGTCATGGCAATCAGGGTTACGCAGTGCAAGAATTTTACAGATTTTTTAATTGAAAAAGTCTATGGTTATGAATAATAAGTGCTGCATATTTTCTAAGTGGATTTATGAAATCTAGCAGTATGAGATTTTGGGTGAGAGATTTTTAAGTCCAAAAACTTGTAGCCAATGATACAAGTTCGACTATAGCCAATGCTATAGTCGAATTTTGAAGTCTTACAGGTCGGAAAGCTGATATGCAAATAACATGTTAAAAGCCTGGATTACGGAATCAAGAATATCACATCTAGCAGTAGGACTTCGAAGTCAAAGAAGTTGGAGTTTTGAGGTTTATGAATACCAGATTCTTAGGAGATTTTTTACTCTCAAAAGTTCGAGATTACAAAGTACAGGAATCCCAGAATGAAAACGAGATTTTCCAATTATAAAAATACTGTATTATAAACCACCAGAATTCCCTTTTTGTAGCGGTACTTTGCATACTTTGCAATCCCAATGATCGGTATCCCAAAGTTGATTCTCAGATGCAAATTTCAACCAATAGGAAATAAGACTTTCGACAAACAAGCACTCAAAATTGTGACATGGGATTTAAAAGTCCAAGGAGCCTAAAGTATGGAGATCAATGATTCATTTGTATATGAAGGCAAAGAGTTTCAGTTACGAAGCTGAATTGCAAGATCCAAAAAGTCTGCAATTCAGACTACAAGATATCAAGCGTAATTAATCATATTTAAGACTATAAAAAGTCAGCGAAACAAAGTCCAGAAATCAGTTTCGAAGCGAGTATTCAAGGTCCAAGAAACAGGTACATGAAACCCCAAGAATCACACATTTTAACGCTGCAAACCATTTAATCCAGTTTAGGTAGCCCTACATCACAAGTTATTCCAGACTTTGAAGTGATTTTTCGAATGACAAGACGGGATTTCGAAGTCAATGATTACAGATACGTCAGCTATAGATTTGAAGGTCTGAGAGGGCTAGAATCCAAAGTTCCAGAGCTCTAAGAATTAGATGTTTCAAAATTTTATTTTCATGTCTGTCAAGGAGGTATTGTAATCCCCCTTTGTAGTTCACGATTTCGAAGTGTTATTTCCAAGTCCAAGAAGTCTTCTCTATGGAAGGCAAGAAATCCAGATACAAGATAAGGAAGTATGATTTTAGAGTACTGGGAGTTAAAACTATGATGCCTAAGAAGTCTAGATTTCGAAGTGGGATTTCCGGGTTTAAAAGGTTCTATATTTCAAAGTCAAAGAATTCTGTACTTGAAGTGGGATCTCAAGGTCCAAAAATGTGTAGTTCCGAAGTCCAAGAATTCTGTAACTTGAAGTGGAATGTCTCAGCCTAAAAGTTTGAAATTTAGAAATCCAGGGATTCCTTATCTAGAAGAGAGATTTCCAGGTTTAAGTATCCTATGCCTTTATTGAGATTTCAAAATCCAAGAAGCTTGTGGCTTTAAGTGAGATTTTAAAGTCCAAGAATCCTGTAGCTTTAAGTAAGATTTTAAACCCCAAGAATCCTGTACTTGTAAATGGGATTTTAAAGTCCAAGAATCCTGCAGCTTTGAGTGGGATTTTAAAGTCCCAGGCTCCTTAACTTTAACTGAGACTTCAAAGTCCAAGATTCATGTACCTTTAGGTGTGATTTCAAAGTCCAAGAATCCACGTTTAAGTGAGATTTCAAAGTCTAAGAATCCTGTACTTTTAAGTGAGATCTCAAAGTCCAAGACAGCAGGATTACGAAATCCAGGAATTCCAAGTTTTTATGTCAGAATCTCGACGCCGAACTGTAATGATCATGAAGAGCTTCGAAGCCTCTCGTTTCCGATGAAGAAAAGAGAAGTGTGGATTTTGTTTTTGAATTATGCTCTGTTCCTTGAATTGTTGATTTCCTTTTATCCAAGATTTTAAGTGGGATTTCCAGTTTAAAAAGTCTTGAGATTGAAATCAAGGAATTCCAAATTATAAGATGGATTACGATATTCAAGAATTCCGAATGAAAACTTCCCGGAATTTAAAATTTTGAAATTGAATTACATAGGCCAAGAAGTGGTGATTACATAGTCCACGAATTCCAGTTTTCGAAGCGATTATGGTATCCAAACAATGGATACTGACGTCTAGGAAAATTTTCAAATACTTTTGCACTAATATCAATACGAAGGGGATAGAAACTCTGATTAAACGCTAACGTTAACGAAAAGGACACACTGAAATTATATCAGATTGCGGTTTTACGTAAATCTTAAATAAATCACCCCTATTTACATTGTCAATGGTCTTTATATATTTTTATACGACTGCTACCATGCATTTTTTTATAAGACTGACCATTCAGAAGTATTTTGTAATTCCCCTTTGAAGGAGGTCCTTCGTCGTTCTGTGATGACCCTCTTCCAGTCTTGCTCACAAAGGCCAAGCATGAAGATCCTCAAAAGAGATATTCGACCGAGTGGCGAGACAGAAACATATTTTCCTTCTTGAATGAATAGCTGGGTGGAAAATTGCAGCTCTAGGAATCTTGTTAATTTGAAGTAAGATTCAGTCATGTTGTGGTTGTGAATCCAGTTTGAGTTTAATCAATTCTTAGATTTTATCCGGATTCGTGGGTCAATAACTTTCATCTGAGCAGCGTTAGACAAAATGAAACCTCGACCAAAAGAGGCTAATGAATGTTCTTCTTCTATTTACTTCAATAAATTTCATGCAATCTCTTTTCAGAATCAAAATTCATTTTCAGCTTCACATCACTATCTTCTGGTTCTCTCACAGAGAGAGGAAGACGTCATCCAATATTTCTTCATTTCCTTTTCTTTTACCCACCATTTCTAACCTCATGTTTTGGAGCAAAATACCAATAACGTGAACTAGGAAATATTGAAAAATAATAAAGACCTTTCCTTTTACCTGTTTTCGGGCATTATTCCTTCGATTTCGTAATATCCAGGGGCTTACCACCTCCTGGAAAAAGGAATCAAGTGGGAAATTCTTTGGCTCTCCAGTCTGTATCTCACTCGAAGAAGATATCTTTGTGATAAGGATTTGTATGATGTCTTGCAGGATGTAAGTCGGGCAAGATTATTTTTCTCACTGCCGTGCTTTAGGTAAAAGCTAATAAAAAGTGAGAATGCAACTTTGCTTTACGCCCATTTCACTGATTTAAAGGAAATATCATATATATATATGGATACGAGGGATCTCCTCCTCTCTCTCTCTCTCTCTCTCGTCAAACTGATTTTGATAGATGAAACTTGTCAGTGTGCAAGAGGGCTCAGTATGCATCCTAAATCCATAGCCTCTCGTTTTCTGATTATATTAACCGAAGGAAACATGGCGAGACTATGGTAATGTTGCTGTAGCATAATAATAATAATGAAAGAGACCTTTTCTAATGGCAGTAGCATTGAAAATAATGTTTGTTTCTACGGCATTCAATACATAGTCTTCTATATCCTTCTTAATATATCTTCTTTTATTCGCCGTGTGGCTGATGTATCAGACTTCCAAAATGGCATAAAAGGCGTTCTTGTTATTTCAGTTGTATTACCTGCGATGTTTCAAACGCTCTCTGGTGATTATTTGCACTTTGAAAGTGATTGCCAGCGTGCGTTTGAACCGTCAGAGGTAATACAACTGAAACAACAAGAACACTTTTCATGCCCTTTGGAAACTTGATACACCAGCTAATGAAAAGAAAATATTAAGAAGAATAAAGAAGACTCTATATAAATTGAATGTCGTAGAAAAGCAACCATTTTCATTAATAATAATAATAATAATAATAATGATAATAATAATAATAATAATAATAATAATGATAAGAAAAAAATTTTGTTCTATCACAGTCACCCTTATTATTATTATTATTATTATTATTATTATTATTATTATTATTATTATTATTATTATTATTATTATTATTATTATTATTGACAGATTTATAAATCATTTACAACAGATGCGCTCCATAAACATGAACTAAAAGAGCGGCTTCAAGGTAAGCCTTCAACCTCGTAAACACAAACAAAACAAGGACAATAGTAAACAACATGAGTACTGCCCCACCTGGCAAACATTTCTGTACACAAACACACACCTCTGGTCGTTTTATTACGGATAATGATGACAATTATGCGTAATCATAATAAGCGTTCCCAACAACAACAACATTCTCTTATGTGAAAAAAAGCTTTTAAGTACATCATCGCATTATTGGTATGAATGAATAAGCGCACCTCTCTTCCGGGGCGAACAGCAACCTAAGTACAGTGATTGTTGTTGCTGCTGTTTACATATTGGAGAACAGCTGTTTATTTCTGCCAAGTTATTTGTCATATAGCTTACTGTAACCAAGTGACTCTCAGACTTCCTAAAATCGTAACCTGAACTATTCTTTCACACATACATAAACACACACAAACACATACACACACTCACACACACATACACACACACACGCACACACACACCACACACACACACACACACACACACACATATATATATATATATATATATATATATATATATATATATATATATATATTTATATGTTTGTTTGTAAATGTGTGCATGTATTTCTCTGTGTTTATGTGTGAAAAAATATCAAAATAGTTTAGATCATGATTCTAGGAAGTCTAAGAGTCATTCGGCTACATTCAAATAGGTGTCTAAATCAAATGCCACAAGGCGACCCTCTCGCAGACCTACTAGAAATGGGTACAAAATATCTGAGCAAATAGATAGATTAATACTATTCCTAATTCTATATCGTTTTCAAACCCCTTGTAATGTGGTAGAGGGAAATAGAAAAAGCTGACACCACTGCAGTCATTGTGGTCCGAAATGATCGAATGTCTGCTAATCTGTCTAGGCTCCCTGTGTGACCATAGGACGACAAATGGATAATTTTAATTTCCGCTTTCGGACATCTGCATGGGGTTTTAGCGTTACATATTCGTAAGTAGAAGTGATACATAGTGAAGAAAAATAGTTTTACTCAACTATATATAAAAATAGTTTTATATATAGTTGAGTTTGAGACCAGTAGTTAGGGCTGCTTTACTATTTCTTTTTCCACGTAAGTGACTCACGCCTATACTGCTCTGTTCAGCTTAAACTAACATTCTTTAATATATATATATATATATTATAATATATATATAATATATATATATATAATATTATTAAATTATATATATATATATATATATATATATATATGGAATAACTTGATCACGGAGTATATAAAACGTGATGCTATGTATAAATAAAGGTTTTTTGCCACGAAAGAAAAAAATGAAAAAGCGAGATAGCCAAGAACTTTCGGTCCTGTTCGGACCCTTTACTGAGGCAAACTGATTTTACAGAGAACATCATAGTCAAAAGAAATCTTAATTAGCAAGCAATAAGGGCGATTTTCACTCTACAGAAAGGAGGAGCCGCCTGAGGGTACCACACCTTGAATGATACACGCAGTAAACAAGTGATTATCCCAGAAAACAGTACATTTTGAAAAAAA
>NC_087203.1:71789133-71794133 GCF_015104395.2 Macrobrachium nipponense | reverse complement strand
ATTGTAGGTCCCGTTGCTAGGTAACCAATTGGTTCCTAGCCGCGTAAAAATATCTGATCCTTTAGGCCAGCCCTATTAGAGCTGGTAATCAGCTCAGTGGTCTGGTAAAACTAAGATCTACTTAACTTTGACCTGTGCGGAGATAGATTTCTTTTTTTAGTTGTCATGATATTAATTTCAAGTTGTGGTATATTTAAAGTAGGTTAGAGAAAGCAAATTATAAATAATAAAAGACTAAAATGACGATCTGATACACTAGAAGTAAAAACTTTTATTTAAAAAAATATTTACAAAAAGTAACTGTGGTAAATGCATTTTTTTTTACAGAGCAAGTAAAACTGGTGTAATGCCTTCATAATATATAAATGAGTTTATCGTAAAACCATTTTCCCCTGGCTATTACTTATGAAAATATAAGTAAAAAAGTGTTAGGATTCCCTATCGAGTAATTACTTCCCAAGATATTTTGTGATTGCTCTTTGTAAGGTTGCCTATACGCTATGATGACGGTAAGTTAAATAGTTTTTCTTTATCGTAGAGTATACAAAACAGCAAAGTTAAATAGATTTAGGTCAAAAGGATCACCTAAATTTAACCTCGAAAAAATCTATACCTTGCCAAAAAAAAAAAAAAAAAAAATATATATATATATATATATATATATATATATTATATATATATATATATATATAATATATATATATATATATATATACTATATATATATATATATATATATATATATATATATATATATATATATATATATATATTCCCAGAAATAGAGTAAAAGGAAAGTTATCATTTTTTCACCATGAAAAATTACAACAAATGACCTTTACGGGTTTACAGTTGTTTGCTACTTGTTATGGGCATATTAACGTCATTTATGAGGATGTGAATGCACTCTTTCAAATAATATTCTTTTATACTAGATATTGATGTTCCCAGTGTATTCGACAAAATCAACCACAAGACTCTGAGATAAACTACCTGCTTATGATTCATTACATTTCTCTGTAAACTTTCGCTCTTTGTAGCCGTTTTGGGTTTTCATATCTTTTGCTGGAAATGGCACAATATCGCCTCATTTCCAAATCTATAGTAATGGGCCTCATTAATGGTGGCCTCATTCTTTTCTTATTTTTATCTTCTTTCTATCTCCACCCTCCTGGCCTCTGCTACCCGTTCTCAGTCTCAAAGTAACTTTTTTTCAATCTTAAAACTCTGAACTTATTCAGCCAATAAAGATTTCGCTTTACTGAATGAACACCAAATACGCTCTATGGCTTCCTTTATAAATATACTCACCCACCACACATCCTCACCCCCTCAGATAAGTACCGATTAAAGACTCCATAAATCTTTTTTTAAAATGAAAAACAACTTCTTCAGGAAAATTAATAATTCGCAAGTAACCATTACTTATTTGCAGATTTTTCAGTACCATATTTTTTTTAAACACTGCCACTGCCATTTAGAGTCCTGTCTCTCTTTGCATTTTTAGCCCTGTATTTCAATACACATCTCGATTTGCTGCAATATATCAAAATCTTTTTATCATCATCATTATTGCTATAATTTATCATTGCTACAACGATAGCAATCCTAGCTTTTCATGCTCTTTTTATTGCTGCGTCAGTGACTTAATCACCGCCATGAATTCCTTCCAGTTGTCTCCGCGATTTACATTTCTGTATGAAGAAATACTGAGAAGAGCAATGTCTTCCTCTTTGCACAGCCTGTGGAGCGAAATGTTTCGGGGGCTGTGATGGGAACGACTGCTGTCACAGTGAGTGCATCGGCGGCTGCTCCAGACCCAACGATCCCACCGCCTGCCACGCTTGCAGGAAACTCCGCCAGAATGGCCGCTGCGTCTCTGCTTGCTCAAAACATATGTATAAGGTGAGCTGTTTCCTCTATTGCCCCCCGGTCATTTCTACGTCTCACTGTTTAGTTAATGGGTTTCTTCATCACTCGGCTGTTTAGTTTATTGAGCTGCTCTTCCTGGCTGATCAATTCGCCACCTGGTGGTTTCAGTTGGTGTATTCTCCACCTAGTCGTTTAAGTTGTCTACTTGCTATCTGGGTGTTTAAGTTAGTCGCTTCACCACTTGGCTGTTTAAGTGGGTCTGTTTGCCAACTGGTTGTAGAAGTTAGTCTATTCGCTACCTAGTCGTTTAAGTTAGTCTACTTGCCACTTGGTTGTTTTAAGTTAGTCTATTAGCCACCTGGTTTTACAAGGTTGTCTCTTTGCCACCTGGTAGTATAAGTTAGTCTGTTCGCCACTTGGCTGTTTTTATGGGGCTATGTTCAACTGGATTAATCCAAGCACATAGAATGAGAATGTGTTTTATCTACAAATCTGTTCTTGATTGATTCATTTATTTATTATATTACAAATCTATTTTCGGTCTGATCATAAACCCGCTCAGTCATAAGACAGTATTATTGTTCATTTATTGGCCCTTCCACCGTCTGATTTAGTTTATGAGTCTATTCTCCACCTAACTTACAGATTTATGAGTAGACTCGCCACCTGCTTACAATAAATAAATAAATAAATAAATAGATAAATAAATAAAGTAAGAAGACATTTCTGATTTTTTTATCTTCACATGACGCTTTAGATTACAGGTATACCCATCCACGGATTATTTAGTTAATTGTTCAGTTCGTCCCCTGACAGCGACTAAATTCATAGACAAAATAAGATGTGAGTTGAAGTGAATATAGAATTTAGTCCAAAGGCCGAGCACTGTGACCTATGAGGTCATTCAGTGCTGAAACGGAAATTGACAGTAAAAGGTTTGAAAGATGTAACAGGAGGAAAACCTTGAGTTGCACTATGAATCAATTGTTAGGAGAGGGTAGGAATGTGAAAGGAGGTACAGTAAAAGTAACGAAAAGTGTTGCAGCTAGGGCCCGAAGGCACGCTATTATGAATTCCAAGTAATGCCTTCAGTACACCGCATGAAGTACGCGGACGGTACTACCCTGCTAGGGGGGATAAGATATGTTTAATGATAACTTCGTCGTATGCCTGGCGGATGTGATCTTTCGACAGAAACAGCCTCCGACGCCAGTGACAAATACTCTACTACTGGGCTGTCAAAAGAGGTATACTAAGTTGTTAGCGACTCTGTTGCACATATGCTAGTCGAATGCAGGAATTTGTACTAAGTTTAGGCAGAGGTTGTCACTGTCCGTGGATCGAGACCCTTATTATTGATAATTCCCCACTAGGTATTACTTCCCCGGTAAAGTGAATTGGATATGGAAAGCTATTTGTAGCATGTATATATATATACATATATATATATATATATATATATATATATATATATATATATATATATATACACATACATAACAACTATGCAATAAAGAAGACAACGAAGGAGAAACAAATAAACAGAAAAATTCTTGCTTTTTTCAAGACATCAGTGTAAGCAAAGGGGAATACCATGGCTTCATTTCTCTTGTGAGCCTGTGACTCAAGGGAGATGTGCTGAAACAACACACAAAAGCACTTAGTACATCCTTCTCTTATTCCATTCTTGTAACAAATATATATATATATATATATATATATATATATATATATATATATATATATATATATATATATATATTTTGAGCGGAGAAGATAAAGAACACAGCTACAGAGAGTTATACTGGAAAGTAAACCCACATAGTATTATCTGGCGAGCTACACTATTAAATCTGAGTGGGAAATGCCCTGGCCTTTTGTCACTAACGACACCTCTTGAACCATTCCGCTCTCTCTCTCTCTTTCCCATTCTTTTTTCGCTTCCTCACACTTTTTTTTCTATTTTTATTCTCTTGTTAATGAAACTTCCCCCCAACTTCCCCTTTCCTTGTTAAGTATGCAAAGGAGGCGGGCCAACTCTGGTGGTAACGAGTCGGTCCACAGAGATACGAACGAGAGAGATTCCGCGAGACTGAGACTCCATGGGACAAAGTGATTAAGTGCCTTTGCGTTGTGGCTGTTTCCAATTTCGGAGAAATGAGTCAAAATGATGATCCTTAGATCATTCTAATTGCTCTGAGACTGAGGAGTAAAAATATTGGTCGATCTATATGTTTCAGATTGAAACACAACGGAACACAAAGCGCCAATGTGATTTCAAATTTGTGGTACTGTGGTTTTGCGATTTTGAGTTAGATTTATTCAATAGCCCCTTATTGAGTATTAAGAGTCTATACTTATTCTCTGGATTGTAAACCAATTATAACTAATAATTTGTTTCATATCAGTATTAAAAAACGCAAGTCACTAAATATTCTGAAAATCTAGAACGATCGATTGATTGGAGTCAATATTTTAAAAATAATTCAAACACGAGTTCAGTCATCGACTGTTTCTAGTTTTCCATTGATAAGTAACACAGTGTTACAATAACAAACGCTTGCCATAGGCAACTAAAGCACGGCACTAAGAAAATACCATTAGAGGGTATTAGGTGATTAACTTTCTTCAAGTTTAGCAATTTAAACACAAAGCTACTCCTTGGAAAGTTCTCCTGATCTAGTTCATCAGAGAAAAAAAAGAATGTATGATCAAGGTGTTCATTTGCAAAATCAAAACATGAAAAAAGTTCTACCAAATATGAACCGCTTGAGTGATTCCTATTGCAAAATAGTTTGAGGACATACCCGTTTGGAATCGTCAGTAGATTAATATGTTTAGATATGAATAACAAAATATTTGTATTCTTAACGTTTTAAGCTCGACTTATGCCAGCACGAAATTTGATTTCACAGCAATCAAAAAGGTTACCCATGTCATTTGTGCACGTCATAAGTTACTTGAAATAGCTAAAAGTTTATTCTATGCAAATCCAAATAACGTTTGGTTAATGTGCATGATGTTGAGAGCAAAGAACGAAGGTAAGGAACCACAGCACAAGACCAAACGACAAACGAAACCATGTCTGCTACACACGGGCGCACCAGGCAAAGTCCTCCTCCTTCAGG
>NC_087203.1:71784133-71786633 GCF_015104395.2 Macrobrachium nipponense | reverse complement strand
AGGTAGAGCGAATTATATATTAAAGGGACATTTGTAGTTTAATGCACACACACAGACACACACACACACACACACATATATATATATATATATATATATATATATATATATATATATATATATATATATATATATATATATATATATATCTATATATATATATATATATATATATATATATATTCAATAAATAAGAATAATTGTATGTTTTCAGTAACGTGGACTTATAATTGAATACAGGTTTTTCTATATATTGAGGCAATATGGGTCCCTTTACTTCCGTGCAGCTTACTACCCATATCTAGTGATCATTCAATGGGAACCTCATCTCTACTGAAAGATAAACTTTACAAGAACGTATCATGCCTTGAAAGCAGATATCATGTCGTAAATGAACGTCCATTCAGCATTATTATTATTAATGATAAATCAAATGAAGTGTTTATCATTATGGCTCACCCCAAGAGGCCGTGAGCTATGTAGCATACGAGAAGCAGTAAAGATCAAAAGGTATTGTGTATTTCATCTTCATGTTTAACTTTCTCATAAAATGTTAGCAAAAATAACAAACCAAGTACCTACTTCATAGGTTCTACCTCGCTTTGGACTTCGTAGCGCTTGACTTCTAACCACTTCTCGTACTGGTCATATACAATAAAAATGTGTAATTCTCGAATTGTTCGACTATTATTTCGTCTCTTTTCCGGAGTGACGTCGCTTACGGATTCTCTCCTAGGACAGGTTTCTTTCTTTCTTCCTTTCTGTCTTTATTTTATTTATTTTTCTTCGCTTTTTAATGTCTCCCACCCAATAATCGCCTCTTTTTTTTGCACTGTACAATTCCTGTGTTTATATTCCTTGCCTATTGTTTGGCCTGAACTGTTTAATACGCCGACCCGTCGCTACGTCCTTCACATTCAAGAAAAGGAAATAATTACATGAATCCATCATCAGCTTGACCGAGCATCCAACGAAACAACACTGCGGCAATTATGAAGAAATCATGCAGCAGCAGATTTTACGATTTTACGGACACATCCATCACTATTAAATCCATAATCACGAGACATTCTGGAGACCCAGGAAAAGGATGAATGCCAACCACAGCTGCTGACCTGAGTATCACACCGAATTCCCGATTATAATATTTAGGTACCCCTAATGATGACGTATTATTCAACTGAAAGTAAAAAAAAAAAAAAAAAATTATAGGAAATGGAGCCCAGACCTGTACAGATTTTTTTCTTTTAATAGTGGTGTTAATACGATCATTATCCGCGGATACCAGAACGTTCAAAAACGTTAAATGACTTTCCTACTCCTTTTCTATAGTAAACGTGGCAATTTCGAGGGAAGAATCAGAGTGGAACTCACGCCTGAATGAGATAAAGTGTCGTCCACTTATCGAGGATAAAAGAAAGGGCGGAAGGATATAGGACAGCCATTGAGCTTGTCTGCTCCCCAGGGAGCACATGAAGATTTTAGCAAAAGTAAGGCTAAGAGGGGAACCCATTGCCATTCCGATTTTGAAATAATGAATAAAATTATTTGGTATTTTTCCTTTAGCAAAATATTTAATTTCCCGTTAAAAAAAAAAAAGCCATATCCACCACGGCCAATTTTGAGAAAGTATTAAAAGGATTACGACTAATTTTTTTGTTTCTTAAATTTAGAGCCGTGCTCAGGAAATAACTTATTTGAAATAATAATAATACTTTCTTTAACAGGCACATTAGTGAATAGAGACTCCTTGTCAAGATTGGTCATAATTAATTCAGTTCCTTGATGTAATATTTAATCTTGAAATTTGTTAGAATTAGATAAAGTATTGTTGTTCCTAGTGAGAAGTTCCAATAATGGGAAGAGATAGTTTGATATAATATATATATATATATATATATATATATATATAATATATATATATATATATATATGTGTGTGTGTGTGTGTGTGTGTGTGTGTGTGTGCGTGCGCGCGTGTGTGTGTGCGTGGGTGTGTGTGCGTGTGTGTGTGTACGTGTGTGTGTTTTTTTAATGTATGTGTATTTACATGCTTCCTGTTGTCAGATTCGGTTATCAACTTTCCTACCATAGGTCATTTGGTTCCTCGATGTTTTTCTTCTTGGATTCGACCTCATTCGAATTCATATCGAAATACCTTGCATATTCAACTCAGATAATTCAATTGAGAGAGAGAGAGAGAGAGAGAGAGAGCGAGAGAGAGGAGAGAGAGAGAGAGAGAGAAGAGAGAGCATACTCCAGGGCATTAAAAGCATATTAACTGAAGTTTGCCAATATTGACGAACCGTTGAAGGTATACGATGCTTCAAGAAAAAAAAACAAGAAAAAAAAGAAATAAAAACAGAAAAACCGCGGTGAAAGTTTTTATGAAACAATGAAAAATTCGATGAAAAATCCCGCGAAGTATTAGTAAATCTGCATGAAAATCTTTCCTTGAAATAATGTACAAAATTGTGTGGTGTTTTTCCTTTAGAAAATAT
>NC_087203.1:71761633-71779133 GCF_015104395.2 Macrobrachium nipponense | reverse complement strand
CAGTTACGGGGAGAAAAGGCAGAATGCCGGGATAGCTCTGCGAAAGTTTATCTATTTCAGTGTGTGATATTCCAAGCTGCAATGGGTAAGAGTTACTGTGATTTAGCCAAAGTTGTGGCTTGACTATTTTTGACATTTTGTAAAGATGTTCTGTTTCATTTAATCTTTTGACTTTGTCTTTATAGTTGTGTGTACTTACTAGTGTGTCCCCCCTGTCTTTTAAACAGGTGGATCTAGTGGAGGGGACTAAGTGTCCTAGTGAGGGGGACTAAGTGTCCTAGTGAGGGGGACTGTATTTTGGAGAGGAGATAATTGGTGTTTGACTATTACTGATTAAGACTATTATTTACCGGGGGTTATCTAAGTTACTTGAACTGTGAGTTATTCTATTAATTATCCTGTAAGAACCTGAATTATTCAATTAGTACTTTACTTTGAATAAACATATATTTTTGTAGTTCCGACTCTGATTTGGTGACCTTAGATAATAGAGTGGAGGTTGAGAGAGAGAGAGAGAGAGGGGCTATTACCAGTGTCTGAGAGAGAGAGAGAGAATGTGTTACCAGACAAGGTATTACCAGTAAGCCTTTCGCTCTTGGCTTAACGTTACCTATGTGAATAACGGGGCGGTGCTCCCGTTGTTTAGAGTGGTGGCAAGCGGTGGTCGAACAAAAAAGCCTTTTGCGAGATTGGTATCGGCTGTAAAATGCGGTTTTCAGAGTGTCTGATTGTGGGAATGTGTTATATTTCAGTTAACCCTTAAACGCCGAAGCAGTAAAAAAAAAATGGTCTCCCGTGTGCCGGAGGTGTTTCGTAGTGAGCGCGGAAGCGGAAAAAATATTTTTTTCAAAAAAACACAGCGCGCTTGTTTTCAAGATTAAGAGTTCATTTTTGGCTCCTTTTTTGTCATTGGCTGAAGTTTAGTATGCAACCATCAGAAATGAAAAAAATTATCATTATCATATATAAATAATGCGATATATGATAGCGCAAAAACGAAATTTCATATATAATTGTATTCAAATCGCGCTGTGCGCAAAACGGTTAAAGGTAACAAGTTACTTTTTTTTCGTTGTAATTTACACTAAATTGCAATCATTTTGGTATATAACACATTTTAAAACAATAAAAGCAACACAGAGAAAATATTATCACAAAATGATGCATGAATTCGTAATGCGCGGACGTAAAAAAATTTTTTTTTTTTTTTAAATTCACCATAAATATAATTATTGTTATAGAGACTTCGAATTTGTTTCAAGATGAAGTTAAATGATGGAATATTACGATACTATAAGAGTTTTAGCTTACAATTGCAGTTTTCGACCAAATGTCGAAATTTTTTTATAATTTTTTTGTATATGCAATTATTTCGAAAATTAGAAAAGCTACAACCTTCAAATATTTTTCCTTTTATTCTACCTGAAATTGCGCACATTTTCATATATAAAACTCTATGAAATGCCTAATATGAAACGGAGCACATTTTCCGAGAATGCGATGTACGCATTTCGGAGATTTATCGGGGAGAATCCGCGAGCGGAGGGAAGGAAAGTTTTTTTCATAAATTCACCATAAATCAAAATATTGTGCTAGAGACTTCCAATTTGTTGCAAAATGAAGATGAATGATTGAATATTACTAAAATATAGGAGTTTTATCTTACAATTGCGTTTTTCGACCATTTCGGTAAAGTCAAAGTTGACCAAACGTGGTTTTTTTTCTATTTATCGTGATTTATATGCAAATATATCAAAAATAAGAAAAGCTACAACCTTCAATTATTTTTTGTTGTATTTAACATGAAATTGCGCACATTTTCATATATAAAACTCTATGTAACGGCTAATTTAAAATGGTGCAAATATTACCACAATCGCACGTATGATTTTTTTGGAAGAGTTACCGCGCGAACGTAAGGAAAATGTTATTTTTTTCATAAATTCACCATAAATCGAAATATTGTGCTAGAGACTTCCAATTTGTCGTAAAATTAAGGCAAATAGTTGAATATTACTAGAATATAAGCGTTTTAGCTTACAATTGCATTTTTCGACCATTTCGATAGTCAAAGTTGACCAAAGGTTGAAATTTTGGCACTTATCGTTATTTATATGAAAATATTTCAAAATTGATAAAAGCTACAATCATGAGTATTTTTTTGTTGTATTTAAAATGAAATTGCGGAAATTTTCATATATAATACTTCATGTAACGGATAATTTAAAACGGTGCAAAAATTATGTCAAAGTGACAAAATAATTTTTGAGATGTGTCACTGATACTTTTTAGTGCGATAAGAAAGAAATTCGCGCTTGCGCGCCTGCGTAACGATTGTAAACAAAACAACGCCTTGATCCGTGAACTCCCAGCATCCCCCAAGGCGTGTGATTCAAAAGTTTTTGGCTGGTAGGCCTATAAGTATTTTTCCACGAATTTTTAAAAAAACTCTTTTGAGTCGACGTATGGTACGTCCATTCGGCATACGTGAGACATTTTGACTCGACGTTTAATACGTCCATTCGGCGTTTAAGGGTTAATGACTTATGGGGGTTAAGGTGTGTCCATCCGTTAACTGTGGTAATGAAATGGGGCAACTGAACTAGGCTCAGCATTTTGCCCCGGGTGTGATGCATCGAGGGAGTTGGGCAGTCAGTTAGGACTGAGATCTTGTGAGTGCGGCCCCCGAGATTTTTGCCGAGTGCGTTGTGCCGACGAGATTCGCGTGTTTGTAATTGCACAGATCTCGGGGTTTTCTTTCATTGTGAAAGGGTAAGTGTTACAATGTGTTTTTTTTTTTAGGCCTGGGGAGTGGGGGGTGGGGTTTGAATCATTTTTTGAGTTATGGGATTGGTTTGGAATACCACATTTTTTCCCCATAGGAGTAGAAAGTGATGTGTTTCTTTATTGGCACATATTAAAAGAGACACATTCGTCTTTGTTTATTGCATACGTGTGTGTATGAATGGTTTTCATACATGCAGGTTTTGCCTCTTGGAGACAGAGAGCGCCCACTCATTCTTACGCGGTCAGCGCAATTTCTGCTGAGCGAAACAGAGGGGTGCTGCAAGGGGCGAATAGTGGTCTGCCTCTGGGGGAATTGCTTGACCGGGAGGGTGAAGCTCTTTTTTTTTTAGTGGGGGTGAACTTCTTCTCTTTTTTTTCTTTGTGTCGGGGTATTGGGGACAAGTTTGCCCTTGGATAAGGAATTTTCAATGCAAAGAATCAGCTGATAACGATTGGTTGGTGATGTGAGATGCCCATAGGGTTTTTTAGAAAGATTTTTTTTTCTTTCTCTTGAGTGAAGAGAAAAGGAAATGAAGTGCATATATATTTGGTGTAAGTTTTCCTTATGCTTTGGAGAATGCTTTTTTACACAAGGTTAGAGAGAAGTATTATTGATGGGGACACAGAGATTATTATTTTTTTATAGAGATTTGATTTGAGTTGAGGAGATTACTTTAAAATGGCGCTGACTGGTGATGATTGCTGAATGGTGATGCCCGGTGTTTCTGAGTGGTGTTGTATCTGATGAAACTGGAGAGTGCTGAGTGGTGTTGAGTTTTGGTGTGGCAATTATGATGAATACTGGGGAATGGCAATATTAATACCCTTACTTGAGATATTTGGCGGGGTGGGGGGGGGTGTACTTGGCTTAAGTAGAATTATAATTACTTGAGACATATTTTACGAGAGATTTGAGACTTATTTTACAGGAGATTTGAGATATTTCATGGGAGATCATTTTATAATTATTACAGATAATTATATTATGGAGGATTATCACAATGAATTATGGGAGAAGTTTTGTGGTTAATTATTTACAGAGTTTCTATGACTTTGGAGAATTGTCAGTGGTTCATGGGTGATGAATCTGGTGAATGGGCGAGTATTAATTTTGCTAATATTGGGCGAGTGTTGATATTTACTGATATCTGGTGATACTTCTGATACTGATAGTTCTGATCTTGGTGTTATTTTTTTTATACTAACATGGGTGTTGTAATGATGTTAAGGGTGGTGATGCTTTTTTTTGTGGATATGGGAGGAACTAATTACATTTTTTTTGTTTTTCTTTTTTTATGAGTTCAGCAGAAAATTGCTTGACATCTACGTGAGTCACAGGGATAGTTAACAGTGCCGTTGATTTTTCTTTTTTCCTTTTTTGGAAGTTAGCTATCGCTGACACAAGTTTTTTATCATGGGTCAATTTCTCTCCAGTTTGTGTGAATTTTTTCATATCTCAGTTCGTGACTTGGAGTCATTGTTTGGGAATGTGTTTATAATTTCAGCTGTTTGATGCTGCAGAGAGATTTATAGGAGAATTTTTGCATTTTTTTTAATGCATACGAAATGGCACTACATTTTTTTTCTGGATATTTGTGTTCCAGAAGTTGTAGGTTTCTTGCACAATACCTTTGTTGTATTTGTGACAACTTTGCTAGAGATAGGAAACTTGGTTAAGTTTCTAGTGGCCTATGCTGTAGTGCATATGGAGAAGTCTTTGCTTAGACACTTTGAATTTGGAGTTCTGTTGTAATAAGTTATGGCACACTGGTGATTTTTTCTAGAATTTCCTGGGCAATTTTATTTGCTGAGTTTTTGCCCTTTCTTAGCAGTTATGCTAAACAGAGAGTTTATAGTTTTTTTACTATAACATTGAGTTATTTTCCTGGAGAATTGGTGATATAATTTGAGACATAATATTTTTTTGGCCATTTGATATTTTTTTATTGTGTTGGAGATATTCCACAGTTTAGGCCTATGGTGGTGAGAGCTATGTTTAGTTCAGTTATTTTGTAGCCATTTTTGTTGCAAATGGAGACACCTTTTTGAGGAGATATGGGCGATATTTTTGAGTGTATCAGCTGGATGCTTTGAGTGCATTTTTTTGGAGATGGAGTTCCATTTTTTATTATCCTGCTTGGAGTGTAATAATCTTTTTTTTTGGAGACTTGTTTATTCCACATGGAGTTATTGGTGAAATAGAGGTAAGTATTTTTTATTTGCCGAAACAGAGGTGAATATTTTTTATTGCTGGAGTAGTGGTTTTATTAGCACGTGGTTATTGGTGAAATAAGAGGGAATATGGTGCTGTGGGGTTATTAATTAAATGGAGGAAATATTTTTATCACCGGAGTGGTATTATTATTATGGTGATTTATATATATATATATATATATATAGATTATATATATATATATATATATATATATATATATATATATATATATATACGGAGATGGCATTAATCCTTGGTGGTGACTTTCTTTTTTTTTGAGGTTATGATTTTTTTAGTTGAATTTTTGGAGTTTTTCGAGCCAAGAGAGGAGTTCTGTGGTTATTTTGGTTTCATGACTAATTAGAGGCAAGTGGCATTACTGCATTGTGGTCCTATGGAGATGTTGAATTTTTTTTATTCACCAGTGGGTTAATTTTTGGTGGCATATAATTGCTGAATTGTGAGTTTACCGTAGTTTTTATCCCGAATAGGTGATAATTTTTTTTATAATTGGGCAGTATCATGTGAGAGTTATGTCTTTGAGACAATTTTTGAGAACCTTAGTCATATCCTGGAGATACTGTTGTGAAATGTGCTTACGTGGTTTCAGTATAGAACCTTTTTTTTGAGAATCATGGGTTTCTGAAGTTGGAAGTCTGACTAGACATGTTTAGGCTGCAGTTTGAGCACATGGGTCCGCAGGTGGATTTTTGCTGACAATACTGTGATGAGTCCGGTTGCTGACTCTTTTCCTCTAGTGGTGATTGCTCAGAGTTTTTGCAATATCTGGAAATGTTGACCATAGCATTTCATGAAAATGCACATGTAAGGGGTTGCTTTCTGGCCGTGTCTGATAGCTGGAAAAGTTGCAATGGCAAAATTCCGTAACTATATATATGGCATTTATGGGGAAAACGCGGGTTATGTATATTATATACATTGTGTGATGGGGAGAATTCACGTATTATTATTGCTGTTATTATTTTTTTTTCTTTTTTTCCTTTTCCTATGAGAGATGTAATTGGGGATTGAGCTTTAAATAGCATTTCTTTCTGGATAGGAGATATGATTTTTTGGTGGGCTTTGTGAATTGATATATATATATATATATATATATATAGTATATATATATATATATATATATATATATATATATATATATATATATATATACATATATATATATATATATATATATATATATATATGTATATATATATATATATATATATATATATATATATATATATATATATATTGTTATTGTTATTATTTTTACAGCTGTCGAATTCAGTCATCAATTTTCCTGTCTGATCATTCCATTCCTCGATTTGTTGACTCTGTGGTTTCGTCTTCATTCAAATTTATGTCGAATTGCCATGTATATTCAATTAATATAATTCAAGTTAAGGAGAGGGAGAGAGAGAGAGAGAGAGAGAGAGAGAGAGAGAGAGAGAGAGAGAGAATTGAATTTGTATGCTGCAAGGTATTCTCACGCTTTAAAGGATACTAGCTGAAGTTTGTCAATGTTAACGAACCCTTGAAGTTTTACGTTATTTCAAAATGCATTTTCCACTATTGTGGAAAAAAATCAGCCAGCGAAATTTTTTATAAGAGAAAATGAAAAATACGATGAAATTGCCAGCAAAGTATTACTGACTGTGGATAAAAATCTCACAGTTTTCCGATTAATGCATAAAATTAGGCCTTGTGTTCTGATCTTAGTATTTTTTTCTTAATATTTTATTATTTTTAAATTTTCAGCTTACACATTTTCATAATCTGTAAAGTCAATGCCGAACAATTAAAAAAAAAAACTGAAAGGCAGTCAAAATAAAAAGGAAATATGATTCCATAACTTGGCAGAGCTGTACGATCGCAGTTGGTACAAGAATAGCGAGAACAAAGTTAAAACACTCGATACATTATTAGAAGTTTGTTTATTGAAGAGAATCCTTGTCCGAAGGTAATTCTTTGTTGTACAGGCAAGTAATAATAATCGGTTATTGTTGCAGCCTGGTCTTTTGTAGGTAATTATAAAGAAGACAGAATTCAGACCGAAATTATTTCAGAAATCTTTCACCATCTCTCCCATTTTTTTCTGGGGGTTAGGGACAAGTGGGGCTGAGGTTAGGGGGGAGGGGACAGGGGGTTTTAGAATATTGCAACACAAAGGGCCAGTATATCAATAAATAATTAATATGAGCTGCATCACAGTCTATACATCAAGAGACAATGCTTTTGACGACCAGTATTTTATCAAGAAATTATAATAAGATGCTTTGTTCATTTTGCATTTTTATAGACTCAGTATTCCAATACAAAATTTTTTTATGAAGGAGTCATGATTTATCTTTATTACTGGGAATGTTGTGAGAGACGGAACGCAGTCTCCTTTGTCAATTATTCTCTCTCTCTCTCTCTCTCTCTCTCTCTCTCTCTCTCTCTCTCTCTCTCTCTCTACATGTAAACAGACAAGAAAAAGCAAAAAGTAAAAATCAGCATAGTCAATGCCGTTCCGATTTAAAAGAAGGACTATGCACATGCATTTTTTGACCTAGGTGGGCAACGACCTCCCGTCACTCTGAAATATGAATTCTACCGAAATAGTTAATGAGGGGATATTAATGCACTCGGGTAATTCAGCAAATGGGTCTGACGACTTTTTCAGAGTACTCTTAAGAAAAAAATACAAGTAGAAATTGTGCCGAAGTTCCTTCAGCGCCATCGAGTTTTCTGTACAGCGTTTAATACTGTATGAAACTCCTGATGTGCTGCAGTAAGAAACTCTCAGCTACGAATGGTGTGTCAGCGATGCCTCCGGAATTGGACTCGGCGGTGCCAGACGCACGATCATGACTAACTTTAATCTTAAATAAAATAAAAGCTACCGAGGTTAGAGGGGTGCAATTTGGTACGTTTGATAATTAGAAGCTGGATGATCAACATACCAATATGCAGCCCTCTAGCCTCAGGGCGGCCAGGCAAAGCCCTCTCAGTAGTTTCCTTTTATAGAAAACTAAACTTTATCTGTCCATCTCTTAGCGCGAATCCTTAACAAGTACTAAAATACTGCAAGAGTATCCAAATATCCTATAACTTGCCTGATAAACCCAATCGCTAGAGTTATCTGTAAATTGTACTAGCCAGAGTCAAAATATACAGGGTCTGCTCACGAGGCGGTACTAAAACCTATCCCCGCCCCTTGTGAAACGTCATCAGTTACAAAAGGACCATATCTTTATGAAACTATATTTACGATAACATTTTCATTTTCGTATAACAATTTTTGCGATGGCGTTTTTTTTTATATAAATTCTCCTTTTATGGCATGTTGCTGTATACTACGTTAAAGTACAAAGAATGCTCTTTCAAATGATGTATAGCACATTACAATTACGATTACTTTCAAACCCACAAGCGCGCACAGAAAAAATTATCTACGCACACAAAAACGTGCAATTACTTCATCCATCAACCTACATACATTCACGTTTCGTTGTGTATCTGACCAAGGGATGGTGATAGAAAGAAACTGAAAAATGGATTAGAAAGCTGATAAAATTTACTATATAATGCATAAATAAAATTGATAGGTGTTCTCGAACATTTTCGATGAATTCTAGGTCAAACACGGACCAAAATGTTAAAATTTTATGTAAATATTTACCACATTTTTCTTACATAGTTTTTTCATCTGATTACGTTTTGCCATATACCATGTAAAAGTACAAATAATGCCCTTCCTTTCAATTGATATATGACACATTACAATTACAATTATTTTCAAACCCATAATCGCGCACAGAAAATATTATCTACCCACGCAAAAATTTAAAAAAATTAAGCGTTCATGGGAGATCTGAAATCTAGCCCCGCCTCTTGTGAAACGTCATCAGATACATCCAGCCAGACTGGATGTGCTTTTTTCGAAAATATTATAATCGTTTGAGGCATGCATAATTAATACCTTTATGTATACAGTTTGTGTTACATGTGAACTTATGTGTTCGGAAGTATATTTATGTGATATGAAGTGCTAATGAGAAATTTGCTGGAAATGTGTACCCTGTATCATTTTCTTCATCATTTATTCCTTTGATACCTTATATCGTATATGATGTAATTCTTATACTTTTGATATTGTTTTCTTTTTTGTGGCCAAGTCGTGCGAATGCAACTGCCATTTTTTACACTGCCTGTATCCACATTTTCTTCGTATTTATTGCATAACAATAAGATTAATTATATTTGGAAAATATAATTAATCTATCTTTCTAACCTTTATCGTAAAAAAGTTGCTTTTCAAAGTGAGGTATGAACACAGTGACAGAACTAAATACATTTCTTAAGAATTATTTAAAATCTTGATAATATTACTATCTGAGAGAGAGAGAGAGAGAGAGAGAGATGTCATGTTAAAATAAATGGACTTGAAGAGAATACAGCAAACCAGTATATAGGTAAGTAAATAAATAAGTAAAGAATAAACATGAAGAAAGCTGGAGTAGCTATGTGTGTTCAAACTGGTATATTTTGTGCAATAAAATAAGGTTTGGTGACTGAATGAGAGAATGGGTATTAAAAAAATCAAACATGTGACCTCTACAGATTTTATCATCAAGATTTTATGAAAAACACCACGAGATATGGATTAAATGCATAAAAACTAAGGGTTCTTTAAGTAATTCAGTGGAGAAACACGGGAGTGGTACTCTTGTGATGTCACAGTATTAGCTCCGCCCCCATTGCCGAGTTGAGCAGACCCTATATACTTTGAATGGTTATTAAAAAACATCAAGCATGTGACTTCTTTACAGGTTTTATCAGATTTTATAAAGAAAAAAAAACATGCGATATGGATTAAATGTATAAAAACTAAAGCTCCTTTAAGTAATTCAATGGAGAAGCACGGGTAGTGTTACTCTTCTGACGTCACAGTATTAGCTCCGCCCCCACTGCCGAGTTGAGCAGACCCTATTACTTTGACTCTGGTACTAGCCTGTACCACAAACATCTTTAACGAGAAAGTTGTGAAGAAAGCAATTATACATGTAGCAAATAGTGATCTCCTGCCACCTAACCAGCAAGTTCGAAGTTATAGGTCTTGAAGTCATCATCCCTGATGACATAAAGGCAGAACGGCAGTGAAATGTCGCTGAATATTCAGAACTGTTTCATTAAAAAATTTCCAAAAACAAACTTCAATACAATAAGCACACTTTACGTTAGTTGGTTAGATCCATCATAACTTATTACCCACTAGTATGGTTTCCTCATTGAATGAGCTACCTCCAAATAGAACGGCTTGAGGAACTCCTCAAAGATTTCACAAAATCAGTTCCACCACAATCATAGCACCAGTGCCAAGCATTCTCCAACTCAACCTATGTTGTACTGGGATCTAGCAAGTACTAATCAGGCTCCATTATTTTCAATCACGTCCCATTACCTACAGAATTCTCTTCAGTACGTTCCAACTATCGCTGATCAACCAAAGATAGGGTCTTCGACTTCCTATCGGAAGAGAAAGCTAAGACACCACTGTCAGTTTCATAAACCTCAGCACAGGTGCAACTGTACCTTAATTTCGCACCTCATATTCAGTTCCAGTCCGATTATACATTATTTCTTTCAACAACCATTACGAATATTTGCTGAGTTTATACTCACAGAATTCAGTATTACATTGCACAAAGAGCGAGAGCGATAGAGAAACGTCACGATAATTCAACCCAGCACCTTAAATTAAGAAAATACGAAATTATTAATTGATTTCAATAAGGGGGAGGGGGTGGAATGAAAATTAAAAATTAATGAGTATCAGTAGCAATAGGAACGTATAACTGAATAGGTTACCTTACAATGTTACCGTTCGAGGTTGATTCTAAGACTTTTTTTACAGGGTGTTTAGTACTGTCAGTTAAAACAAAATGCAGCGTGGACTAATACATGTGTTACCGAGGTAATATCAATTTGACAATGGTTGTTAGAAATAGTAGCGGAGGATGTAAGGAGTTAAAGAAAGTCAATACAAAAAAGAAAAAAAATAGGAAAACAAGTTTATGTAGTCACAAGGCGTTTCACTGTGAATCTGCAATGCCAGTTAGGTAACCTTATTGTTTTCGTATACCAAGGACATATATATATATGTGTGTGTGTGTGTGTGTACATAAAAAACCGTCTCAAAATTTAATTACTTACCAGAATTATAATCACCCGTTTCCCCTCACTAGGTTCTAGACTATCGTTGCGAAAAGTGGTCGTTTTGCGCGGAGAACTCGAAGAGCAGCAAGGGCCACATCGAGGGATACTTCATCAAGAACGACACCCAGGAGTGCGTCAGGGGATGCCAGAGCGGATACAAGGAAGCTGTCGTCCGGGAAGGCTGGCAAAACGTTTCTATATGTCAGCCATGCGAGAATAGTAAGTTCTTTATCGTATCATTTTCATGCTGGTTTCTTTAGGCTGAATGCCGTTTAGTAAGCCACAATATTCCTCTTTTAGATGATCTTATATACATTTTTACATTGGCAGAAAGTTGTGGCTACTCCTGTTAATGATGGCAAGATCATGAGAGCATAAACGTTTTCTTCTCTTCCTCATCCCCACCACAAACTACAAGCTAAGGGATCGATTGTCTTAATACAGTTTCAGATTATTTCCGTCGAAAGACTCTTCTTTTGCTAAAGCCTTCTTCTTCTGGTCTTCCCTTGTTTTATTAGGATATTTAATCCTTCGCCTCACTCTCTACCCTTAACAAGTTCCACCAAAACACTTTCCACCCCATCCTCTTGTCTTATCGTTACATGTGACCAAACTATCTCAATCATGACTCTCCCATCATATCGGTGATCTTTGCCACTCAGGTATTTCTCCTTGTTCCCTTATTTTACTGCTTCTAAAGGCCCGTCCACACAGTCGAGCTTAGCTCGACGAACTCCGTTCGATGTGACGTCAGAAGCGGAGAATCAGCGGATAAGGTTCTGACTTTCCCCGCTTCTGACGTCACATCAAACAAAGTTCGTCGGGCAAAGCTCGACCGTGTGGACGGGGCTTTACATAGCGACAGGGTGGATCGTGAATATCTGAGGTTTCCATTTTGTCCACCTGTTCTGCTCACTTGGTGCGTGTTTTAGAAGCAGAACGATAAAAGAGGCCAGCAAAATACTGTGAGCTACTGCATCTCGCCAGAAACCGTCAGTTTGAAAATGACCTCTTTCTCCCACAGAAGAAGCCTGTCCGAAGTACTGCCACGGGAAAATTGTCCGCAGTGTCGGGGAAGCCCAGTGGTTTAGAGCGTGCAAAATAGTCGATGGAAGTCTTACCATTCACATTAGCGGAGGAGGTGAGTTCATCGTTTCACTAATGATTCAATACAAGTAGTTGTCAGAACTCTGGAACTCTGGTGAACCTGAGGTAATTGGAATTCATACTTTAGTCTGAAACAGACTTGCTTGTTTATAAGAAAACAGTTGACTGACATAACAGAGGGTCAGTTAAAAAAAAAAAAAAAAAAAAACTGGGCAGTTCGAAAAGTTTTATTTGAAATGAAAGTAAAAGCAACAGGGCAACATTGGGAAGGATCTCGTTAGGCGCCCAGAGGGAAAATCTTTACGTAAGTAACGGGTAAGATAGTCACAACAAATCTTGATTAATGAAAGGAAACAATGAATACAGACTGGACTAGCTCTTGTCGGTTTACATCACGGGCATTTCAACTGATGAAAAAGCTTGACTGAGTATATTTTATTATCCGTTTGTAGGGTTCCCTCAAAATTGGAGGCTCGACATCGGAAGCTTTTATTAATTCACTTCGTTACTGCTGATAGGATATAAAATGGAAATATAAATCCTCGTCACGTTCCGCTAATATCATAGTTGTTAATGGCTGACAGACGACCACAACTTCAAACAACTTAATTTTTTACATTTTAATGCGTTTACTGTCTGTTCTCTCTTAAATCATGTTTGTCTGACCTTAGGATAGAAGCAGAATTCATATAACTAGTTTCATTGGCCTTCTCGCCAATGGAAGGTAAAAAAAAAATACTAAAACTAATCAAGGAGTAAGAATTAACTTTACTAAAGCTTTCATAAATAGAGGACAGCAATAGTTACAGATTCTCTCATTTTAACTTTGTTTACTATGTTGTAACCCCATATTTCTCGTATGTGCGTGTGTGTGTTTGTACGCCTGTTACAGCGCACATGGGGACCTTAATAATATAAGAAATCCTCCAAAATATCACCAAACATTATATCAAACGAGATACTAGTAAAGAGCACTAATATGCTACATAACTTTATTTCACTAAGATCTAACAGACCATATAACATTATATACCCAAAATATACACTCTGCAAACTGTCTAACATAATTCAAACTTGGTGCCAAATGGTAAAGGAGAATTCCATTATCAAATACCATCGGAATTTACCTCCAATACAAAGCCCAAATAATGTTGACCTAAAGTATATATCCGAGAAAATAAAAAATATCTGATTGAAAGTGCTCGCTTGTACCAAATGTGCGGGAATGATTAAACGTGTGATGTTTATAGACATGAAAGGTTAACCTTCAATAGCGATGGCGAATATTAGTATCGACTTCAAAGGTTAGATTTTATTTGGCTTCTCAAGTTTTTGACAACGATGGTAATCATGTCGTGATGAGGTGGAACCAGAATTCAAGTAAATGGCACGAAAATGATACATACCTCTGTCCAAGAGAATGCCACCTTAAAGCTCTATAGTATCTATATATATATATATATATATATATATATATATATATATATATATATATATATATATATATATATATATATATAATTGAATCACGAAAGTTTGGAACGTGATAAATGCATAAATAAAGGTATAAGCCGCGAAGGAAAGTGAAACACTGAGTAGCTGCAAGATCTTTCGACTCAAGTCCTTTACTTAGCAGACCGACTAAGTTAAGGACGTGAGTCGAAATCACTTTCCTTCGTGACTTATACCTTTATATATATAATATATATATATATATATATATATATATATATATATATATATATATATATATATATATATATATATATATATATATATATATATATATATATATATATATATATATGTGTGTGTGTGTGTGTGTGTGTGTGTGTGTGTGTTTATTTGACCCTTTTCATTGTTTCATTAAAAAACGCGTCATTTGTAAGTGCCTCGTAGCTTTCACCCGTACGTTAAGTGTATACTTTTCATATTATGTCTGGCTGTCTTCCGACAAATATGTGTCTCTAATTTGCAAACGATCTTAAATTTAGATTTGCAACGATCTTAAATTTAAAGATGTAATGTATTCATACCCTTCAGAAAATGCCGTACAAAAGCTTTATATTATATGGAGCCTTTCTTAGATTAAAATCTGGTCACATTGCAAAGAGACAATCTGGGAACGAAATCTAAAAACAGATGGGTTATAATGACATAATATTATATATAGCCTATTTGAGAGAACTAGAAATCGAACAACATTTCTGATTAATACAGTAGTCACCGGGCATAGCCTCTTTGAGAAAGAACCAGAAAAAAAAATAAATGAAATTATTGAAAAGGAAGTACACACTGGACATAGCACTTGTGGTAGGAGTGCAACATGGCATCGCTCCTTAATCCCTAATGACTTAGCAAATGTTGCAAAAGACATAACATTTAGAGTAGGAGCGCAACAAGGCATCTCTAATTAATCCTTAATGATTCAGCAAATGTTGCAAAAGACGTATCACTCATGGCAGGAGTACAAGGCATCTCTATTAATCATTAATGGCTCATTAAACGTTGCATTAGACATAGCAATTAAGAAGGAGTGCAACTAGACATCCAATCGTTAATGACTCAGAAAATATTGCAAAAGACTCTTTCTTATCCAGAAGACATCGAGAGAGAACTGGAGGAGAACCTAAGCAGCATCGAGGAAGTGACTGGCTACGTGAAGATCTTCCGCTCCAACGTCACTTCCCTGAACTTCTTGCGAAGTCTCAAGAAGATAGGAGGAGGACATTTCATTAGGAGCAAGTAAGTAACGTGAATTTTTGGAGGACATTCCATTAGGAGCAAGTAAGTAACGGGAATTTTTTTAGGACATTTCATTAGGAGCAAGTAAGTAACGGGAATTTTTTAGGACATTTCAGTAGGAGTACGTAAGTATGGTGAATTTTTGGAGGACATTCCATTAAGAGCAAGTAAGTAACAGGAATTTTTGGCGGACATTTCAGTAGGAGCAAGTAAGTAACGGGAATTTTTGGAGTACATTTCAGTAAGAGTAAGTACTGAAGGCCGCTGTAACGGGAATTTTTGGAAGTATGTGTCTCTGAATGGTGCATTTAGAGGTTTGTTTCAGTTTGTTCTCTGGGGCCACCCCGTGTTTACCACGATGACTGGTGTATACATCGCGTACGCACTTATTCTGCTCCTGCGATCATTTATTATTATTATTATTATTATTATTATTATTATTATTATTATTATTATTATTATTATTATTATTATTATTAAGAGAAAACAAATCTAATACTTTTTATTTTGGTGAGTTGATATAAAGCTGGAGTATTCAACCAACGGTCAGTGGTTTAAATCCTTAATGAGGAAGTTTTTGTTATCATATATTTCTAGAAGAGATTGCTTCCCCATAATGAAGTATTATTATTATAATAATACCTATTAAAAACCCGATACTTTTAGATATGAACCGTGCGAAAGTGGCTTACTAGGACAACACTATACAGAATCAGACTTCTGTGGCTGAATGGATATATTTAGCGGTTCAAATGCACTTGGCTCTTCCTTTCCAATAACCTTTTCCATCCAATCTATCCTGCAGTTTCCAGGTCTTTCTCTCCTCCTTCCAACAATTAGGAATTATACTCTCTTCTCGCCAAGCTATCGACTTTCATTTTCGCCTCATGACCAAACTATATTCCTGGGCAATATTGTCCTTTTGTAATACTTCATTATTATGACTATTATAGTGTGGATTCCGGGTTGCATCCTGCCTCCTTAGGAGCCCATCACTTTTCTCACTACGTACGCTGTTTCAATAGCACGCTCTTCTGCATGAGTCCTAGAACTACTTCGGCATCTAGCTTTTCCAGGTTTCTTTTCAGGGATCTGGGGATCGTGCCTAGTGTTCCTATGATTGTGGGTACAGTTTCTATTGGCATATCCCATATCCTGCTTATTTAAATTTTCAGGTCTTGATACTTATCATTTTTTTCTTCTTTTTCTCTACTCTGGTGTCCTATGGTACTGCGACGTCAGTTATTATTATTATATTATTATTAGTATTAGTTCTTGATACACCACAACCACCCTTTTTTTTTCAACAGCTATTCTCTGGAAATCCTGGACAACGCTAACCTCCAGAGCCTGTGGAACTGGACGGAGAGAGACCCAGAATTCACGATAGAGAGGGGGAAGGTCTTCGCCCAGTCCAACCCTAAATTATGTCTGCATCACATCCAGAAGCTTATTAACAAAACTAACATCGGGGGATCTTCAGAAACCGATGTTTCTATGACATCAAATGGCGATAAAGTTCCCTGTAAGTATTATTTTTTTTTACTTGGTGGGAACAGTAGTTAGAGTGATTTATTGTTATTAATATTACTGATGAACTAAGTTCAATAACTGTGTACTCTCATGGTGGCACGAAAACCAAAAGTAACGATGATCATCTAGGTAAATCATTTCTACAGTCCCTGCATGTCAGAGAGCATAATTCGTATTTCAGATTTTATTATTATTATTATTATTATTATTATTATTATTATTATTATTATTATTATTATTATTATTATTATTTAGTAAAGTAAATTGAGTTTGTTTTTAGCTCATTATTAACAGCGTTAATAAAAGTTTATGAATGGGAAACGATATTAAGTTTTTGAATAATCTAATAGAATTGAACTTATTTATGTAAGATCATGTTATTTCAGTGCAGAAGTATCAAAATATGCAACATATATCCCACACATACTTCCACGTCAATTTTTTCGTGAATAACTACGAAAAAACTAAGGAAAAAATAATTATGAAAAAAAAATAATCGTCAATGGTCATACTTCTATAATGTTAGGATATTGAACCATGATATGTATTATTCACAATATTTAACTAGCGTTTCATAGTATAAATCCATTGAAGTGCCCAAAACCATCTGTGTAGCGTTACCATTCATTTTAAGTTTAGTATAGTAATCCGTGTCACGTGCTGCTTCCATTTTCTCTCTTAACGTTCGTGCGCCACTTTCTTCCATCCTTGTCCCATTTTCTTTGCGACTATTTTCATTATTATATTATTGTTATTATTATTGTGTTTAAGATATGATCATGCTATTTTGAGAAGCTTACAATGTGAATTAGACGAGTTTTAGGATGGATGGTACATAAAAATTTGCTGGCACATTTTATATATGTATATACTACTACTACTAATAACAATAATACAATCATTGAG